>NW_021850425.1:12886-47288 GCF_003651465.1 Formica exsecta
AGAACTCTCGACGGGGACGAGTACGCCCGTTCCCGTTTGCCTCTCTTTAAAGGTTTCGGACGGATCGCTCTCGGAGATGCCGCAAACTCTCGGCGGAGGCTGAGTACACCCAACCCCGTTTTCTCTCTCTTTGCGCGGTTAAGGATCTAGGCGGTTTCCAGGCGTCTTACAGACTCTGGCGGTGCGGAAGATTTGGTCCCGATGTTCAGAAACGCGCTCTATTTATACCGGTTTTCGGCGCACGCGTCTGCGTAATTCGCCTATTGTTCTTGCTTGCTTGCTTAGGTATAGGGTTGGCTCCGGCGAGTACTCGCCATACGGCCATAAACTGGTTATAGGTACTATATAGGATAGCTACGCACTGAGCCACCAGAGGCCCCAAAATGCCTATTGTTCTAATCTGGTTTATCGTTGAACCGGCGCGCGCGACTCGGGTATTTTCGGTAACGGTCGGGCGGTTACCCAAGCGCGTCGTCGGTTCTCGATGTTTTCGCGCGCCTAACAGCGGTTAGATGTTTACGCGTTTCTGTTGTTATTTAAAAATGGGCGCTTAGCGCCTCCGCATTTGCCCGACCGGTGTTCGTCGGGCGGCGGACTTCCGGCGAATCGGCGGCCGGGTACGGTTTAGTAACGATGGGGGGAATGCATCGTTACACATGGAGTATTGAGTGTTGAGATTTTTATTTATGAAAAAAGACGTTCAATTATTGTGACCAACCGACTTACCACGTATGTGGCAACAGTGTATGTGCTCGGAATCGGCCAGAAAATTGTCATTTGTCTTTGAGTCGAAGCAGAGAGCAGAGCAGAGCAAAGAAGTTGAAGACAAATAACAATTTGCCAAGATGTAAGTACTTTATCCTATGTATATATATTTATTTAGAGAAAAAGAATATATTATCAATATATAATAACAATATATTATTACAATTTATGAATCATGTAACGCTTGTATAAATGATAATAATGTATAATGTTATTCAAATGCATATCTTTCTCTTCCTCAATATCTTTCTCTTCCCTCTTTCTCTCTCTCTCTCTCTCTCTCTCTCACTCCACAATAATTTTCATTATATTTTACATATATTTGCAGCACGAAGCGAAGGCAGTCTGCCTGCAAAAGTAGGACGAAGGACGACAGCGACGGCAACGCAGGCGACGACGGCGGTACCGACGAAGATACCGGTGGCAACGACGGCAACGAAGTCGACGACGACGATGACGTCGACGAAGTCAACGACGGCGACACCGACGAAGATGCCGACAGCGAAGGAGGCCACGGCGACTTCGTCGCCGACGACGACACCGACGGCGAGGGAGGCCACGGCGACGGCGCCGACGGCGAGGGAGGCCACGGCGACGGCGCCGGCGCCGGGTGCAAGAAGAGCGATGGGACCGGGCCCGAGAATGGGGTACAACGTAAAAAAGGTTAGTTTTATTTAATTATACATATTTCAATAAATTATAAGAAATAGAAATATATATATATTATGATTGGATAAATAATCTATATGTATATATGCATATATGTGTCGCGACAGTGCTAAAAACGCCGAAAATTTAGATTATAATATGTATATTTATATTTATATCGAAAAGAAAGAAAATCAAAATATACAGCATTGTGATCGGATAAATTTGTAGCGTTTTTATCACCGTCGCGCACGATACATACATGTATACATATACACAGATAAATTATCTAATTATTATATTGTATATCTTATTTCTTATAATTTAGGATAAATGTTTTTATTTTTTTAACGTATAAATAATGCGGTGCGACGTGCCGTCAATAAAGAAAAGAGGAAGGCCAAAAAACAACAGCAAAAATACGTTCCCGGTATGCATCATACTCAGCAATACATACCAGAGACGTACACACCGGCAGCGTGCACAGGATACGTATCCGTAGCACCAGGATACGTGCACACAGCCATGCCCATATCGGCACCTGCATACGTGCCGCCCGCCTCTAATTATATGTTCGCACCATCCGCACCACCCGTCTACATGCCGGTATCTACACCATCTGGATATATCACTTCGATGTCTGCGATGCCATCCGGATGTATACCGCCCGCATCTAGTTATATGTCCATACCATCCGGATACGGGCCCGCACCATCCGGATACGGGCCCGTACCATCCGGTTACGTGCCCATGCATCCAGCACCAACTGGATACATGCCTGCGGCTGGACCATCAACATACGTGCCCATACCGCCCTCAAATTATACATTTATGAAATAAAAAAAAAAGAAACATAAAAATAAATATAATTGTATACACACACACACACCCACACACACACACACACACACACCACACATAAAAAATAGAAATAAAATTATTTTAATTACATTTTTTATTTAATCTTATTTTTTATTCCCATATCCACATTCTATTCTTCCTTATAAAATAAAAATAGTAATTTAATAAATAATAGTACATAAATTTAATTTAGTAATACATAAGTATTTTTTTAATATAGAGTGAATATGTAATATACAATCACTTTTTTCAGTTTTATTATTATTTATATTATTATTATTTATATTATTTAATTTACGAAACAAAAGAAATTTTTGGTACATATTTTATAGTTTATATTATCAAATGTTAGCCAAACATAATTACTTCCACATTTATAATTTTTATTTTAAAAGAAAGTTTAGTTTTTTATAAATATAATGCTTATAAATATATACATTCACACATAAGCTTATAAATATACACGTTTCTCATATAACAAAACCATGTGCATATTATACACTGAAATAATACTATTATTTGTATGCCACTATATATGCATGTTTGACAACATAAACAGATAAAATATATCAAACTTTCTTTTTTTATTCAGAAATAAATATTGCTGTAAGTAATAATCAATTGTTATAAAGAATATTTTCATTGCAAATGTTAAAAAATATATGTACATGTATTCAGAATAGTAAAATAGAAGAAGAAAGTAATTTATTGCATATTTTATATGTATAAAAATGTATAATCATAAAAAATTTATTTATTTCCATGTAGTGAGATGAAAGCAGAAAGGATAAAAGATAAAAGTGCGAATAAAAAAATATAATAATAAACATGCAGAGAGAGAGAGAGAGAGAGAAAGAGAAAGAGAGAGAAGCGCGAGTGAACGCGTAAGTGAATATGCGAGGAGCATGAAGCTAAGCGATACGTAGTACATAGCGAGCGAGCGATTAGAAAAAGACAGAGCGTATGATCGAGATTGAAAAGATTCTGCAATAATGTTAGTGCCTATATGTATATTACTCTCCACACATGAAAGAGACAAAGATAGTACGATTATGTCTGTCCTTGTCAGCTCAATAGATTGCAGCTTCTTTTATCACGCTACCCGGCAACTAATCTATTGCTCTGTTTTACTCCTCGACATCGATTTCGCACACACACATGTACACTAAATCAGTTCATATACTAATCTTTTTACACAGGCTTTCAAGCTCATTTCTATCAGTCTAGTATTATTCTCTCATGTTATCCTGAATGCGGGCACTATATCTTTTGCACGAACAAACTGCAGAATTTTTATATTAAATAAGTATTGTTACGACCTGATGCAAGAGGCCGATAAGCCAACTAATTATTTAACTTTTTGGGTTTTTTTACATTAATTTATAGCGCCCGCACATCGTTATTATGAGTACTTTAATTCTAGAAAAGGATTTTTCATTCTGTATAGCCAATAAAAAGATTAGTACTTGAACTCATTCTTCGCGTTTTTATCGGTAAAACAGACCTTTGAGGATTCCCTTAATCACAACTCTTAATCACAACTTATAATCTTCGCGAAAACCCAGTAGTATGTTTAGCGGCATGCATAAATTGAAGTAAGCTTCAGCAGCATTATGCGATATATTCCATGCAGCATTCTCCAAGATTTTACCCCTCTCGGCTGTTAGAGAGACATAGTTTTTAATCGTGGAAGTTATTCCAACGTTCCTGTTGCAATCAATCTGCACACCGTTGAGTTCATATCGAAGTTCATCAAACATAAACGCGACACAATTGTTTCCCAATATCACTCTTCCCCCTTCAGCTACTTTACGCACCATCAACTTTCCCTCGACGTATAGAAAACTTTCACATAATAACGTGTACAAATCTTGATGTTGTATCGGTATCTGTATCTCATCGCTATATCCAAGCGTTGTGTTGGCGTATGGATTGTACGTATGAGTCTCAATCTTGACGATATGATCGTCGAAGATCGGCCCGCCTCCGATATTCAAGATGTCAATCATATTGTTCAAGTATTTCGTACGACGAATCCCAATGATTTTAAAAACTCGGTATTCAACGCGCTGAGCTTCTTTTTTGCGTAACCTGATATCTGATTATTGTCACCCGATACTGCAGTCACTCGCCTTCTCGCAAAAATATTGTCCCTCGCAAAAATATTGTCTCTCGCGTGCTCCGTGCTTTCGATCAACACAAGCATTTCATTTGTCGAACGCTTTATTTTTGCCGCCGCCGTATATGCAATCTTACGGTAATTTCCTCTCCTCGAAAATCGAGCAAATGTCCTTCTTGATCAACAATGCGTATCGTTAAATCAGTAATGCTCCGTGCGACGATCGGTAGATAAATGATCTGTGCTGGCGTTTCCGATATCTTATATCCTGGCGGCACGCTCGGTGAAAATTCATGTATCGTGTGTACGCGCTTGTCATTGCTGTACGCGCCAGTGGTTACGCTGCATTCTATACGAATAATATTTACGCTAATAATATTGATCGGTACATCCGATCGTGCCATTTCCGAGGTTGTAATATACGATTCGACGAGAATCCCAGGTTAGTCGCTATTGATACATCGATCGAGCAACGTCTAAAAATTTTTGTCCGGGCGCAACATGACGACGACGATTGACAGTGACGATTGTAAGAAGATTGCGAAAGAGATTGTAAAAACGAGCGAATCAATCCGCAAAAAATATCGTTCTTTAAAAGCTGGTCAAATGGAGGAAGACGTCGCATTGGAGAAGCACTTTAAACCAATTATCGAACCTCTAAAACAACTTGTCGAAAATACAATCAATGTGGAATCTAATGAAGCGAAAATCGAACCATCGAGTATGCTCGAAGACAAGCATCTGAAAAAAGAGTCTGGAACAAAGCGAACAAGGTCAAATATATCATTGAACGATTCGCTAATAACTTCTACTCCAAATCAATCAAAACGTAAGCGAATGAAACAATTATCGAATGTGGTTACTTCTACTCCGATAAAAGATGTACAATCAAGTCAAATATTGCACGAAAGACCGTCCCTACCTGTGGAAGAAATTTTCGAAACCACGCCTGAAACTCTTGTTACATCGGTTCAACATCTATTACAAACATCCGAGGGTCAAAGTACATTGCGCGCACACTTGGGTCCACTAGGGCAAAAATATGTGGAAGCTATTTTAAGTCAAGATAAAAATAACAGTATGGATTATGTTTACGGTGTTAAATTTTGCAACGAAGGAATGATACTTGGTGATAAAATTTTTGATATGGATAAGATCCACTATTATAAGTAACAAGGGATACAAGTATAAAAATATAGTAGCGCCAATAATCTCTATTAATCTAGAAAAAAAACTGGAAGAGGTATAAACATACCGCGCTCTATGACGTTAAACGATAATAAGATCGATTAGGTGCATTGGAATGATCCCAACGAGTTGGTAGATCGCTTGCGATTGCTGGAAGCTTCGCGTCAAGCCGGCGATAATGAAATATTATCAATTATCGAGGAACTTTGCGAAGCTGGCACGCTCGAGACAAATATGCAGATGCTGCAAATAATGATGGATGAGATGCAGAAAATGCTTCGGTATGCAACTCACGCGCAGACTACATCTAATTCAGTGCAGTAGAAGAAAGATATATAAAGAATATACGTGGAGGAATTATCTCATTATTGCAAATTATGCCTCGATTAAATATGTCGCAAAAGACCTCTGAAAAGCAGCTGCTCGTGGAAGAACTGCATGCTCCAGCGAGAAAAAATTCCCCACGTAGACATATCATAGTACGCGGATACGACGATCTGTGGCAGGCGGACGTGGTCGAGATGCGTGCATATGCACGATTCAACAAAGGCTACAACTACATACTCACAGTTATCGATGTGTTGAGCAAGTATGCGTGGGCTGTACCGCTCAAGAGTAAAGACGGAAGCGAGACGGCTGACGCTATCACAAAGATATTTCAAGCCGATGGAAGATATCCGAAAAATTTTCAAACCGACAGAGGAAAAGAATTTTACATCGCAAATGTACAGAAACTCATGAAGACATACAACATTAATCATTATTCGACGTACTCTATCATGAAGCCTCGGTCGTGGAAAGATTCAACCGAACGTTAAAGAACAATATGTGGAAAATGTTTACGCTTAATGGAAATTACAAGTGGATCAGAGCGTTGCCCTGGCTCGTTGATGAATACAATGCACGAAAACATCGCACTATCGGTATGAGGCCTATCGATGTTACCCCCGCGATCGCCGATAAACTTTTAAATACGGTATACAGCAACGTAAAGATTACTGCACCAGCAAGATTCAAAGTAGGCGATCCAGTACGCGTGAGTAAATTCAAGACCATCTTCGACAAAGGTTATACGCCAAATTGGACGACCGAAGTGTTTAAAATCGTTAAAGTACAGAAAACTAATCCCGTGATCTATGTACTCGAAGATTCGCGCGGAAATCCCATCGCCGGCGGATTTTACGAATACGAGTTACATCGCGTTGCTAATCCCGACGTACATCTCGTGGAAAAGGTGATACGCAAAAAGGGCGACGAGGTTTATGTGAAATGGCTGGGATTTGATGCAACGCACAATTCTTGGATACATAAAAATAATATATTATAAATATGTTAACAATAATACATAATATTTTACAAATATAAACAAAATTGTATACATTATAAAATATACATATAATTTACAATAAATATACATATAATTTTTGATAGCGCCATTATTTTCATCCTTCATTAAACCCGGTATCTTTTTATTCGCGAGCGGTATACCGTAGACATTGTCCACCGCATAATCGCAGTAGATAAGTATGGCCGGTTCTAACCCACTTTGCTTTGGAAACTCCCCGTAAGAGTGAGAGTGTGAACATGCGGATAAAGTGAGAAACTTAGATATCTGAGGAAGCCATGTCGGGCAGGGGAGAAGAAAAGAGGGAGTACGTATGGTGAGAGGGGAAGCGGGGTTGAGGGGGGTCGGGGAAGCCATGGAGCTCGAGCGTGGCGAGAGGGGCGAGGGTTAGGGGGTGATGAAATCGGGTCGAGAGATCGCGTTATCGCGTCAGGTGCGTTAAAGACGCGAGACGCGGTCGACGCTTTATCTCCGACCTTGGGAGTCGCGATGACCCGTGACACGTAAATACGATAAATCGAAGACGACGAGATGAGAGAATATCGCGGGCGGCGAACCTCGGCGCGATACGAGAAGCGCTTGTCATCGTTGTGCCTACCGATCGATTTTTCCGATCGACGCGTCGCGGTTGTCGCTTTATCTCTGACCCGATGACCCGGTCTGTCGCGATGAACCGTAACATGTAAATACGGAAAATTGAAAATGATTAGATAATAAAATATCGCGGGCGAGTCTCGGCGCAATACGAGACTCGTCGCGCGTACCGCGTAGATCTAGAAATAGATCGATGGATAGGTCAGGATTTAGCGTGGTTATAGCGTGGAAAAAACTAGCTGTCGTAGCTAAAAACTGCGTATGATAATTAGATTTCAGTCGTAATATATGAACAACAAACATCGTATCGTTAACCGAGATACTTATTTATTACATAGGTGAAACAGCGAACATCTCTCAATTAGCGGTGATACTCGTTTATTACGCGCAACAGCAAACTTTCTATAGTTTAGGAATGTATCATGCAAATCATGATTAGCGATGGTAGCGAAAATTTTTCCATAAAATCTAATGGAAGGAGGTCAAATAAAGAGAGGTTCTCGCATCGAAGGAGAGCGTTTTTATTTGTAACAGTACAGAGATACAGTAGCGCGTTAGGATTCTCCGAAGAGCAGAGCCTGCAGTTCGCAATCGATTATATCGTTGCGGTCGAAGTTCTCGCTGTCGCGTATCGCCGTCGGAATAAGCGTTCGATCGTGGACGTCGGCCGCGATATCGAGGAAGCGCGTTAGCTTGTTATTGATGTATCCGGTTAAACCGCTCAAAATTGTAATGATGCGGTTGATGCAATGCTTCAAGTTTAATATATTTAGCACGGTGCTCCTCGATACGACTAGACGATCCTTAGGTGTTTCGAGACGGAGTATTCGGAGATTGTTAAATTTGCCGAATCGCAACGTTAATTGTCCGATATATAAGCATACGCTTTAGTGTACGTCGTCGACTATGAAGTGTCTAATGACTCGGCAATCTTTATATACTCGCGTAGAGATCGCTTCTCCTTCCGCGCACGTCTTTCGCTCCTTTTTATCATATTCTATTGTTACAATTACATTAGAGCGATGGCGGAAGTCGCTTCATCAGTCGTCCTCTTCGTCGATCTCGTCGCTCTCGGTTCCCGTATGTGTGTTTATCGCGGCGTTGATCTTAGCGTCTCGGGGAAGTCCGATATCGTGGAGAAATCTCGGCCTACCAGGTTTTAGCTTAAAACTGGGATATTCCGCGACGTAGATCGAATCGTTAACGAATAGCGCGAGATCGCCCGAGGGTCTTCGATATGAGGCGGACAAGCGCGTGAGATTCGCCGGAAGAAACGTCGCGTAATCCGTCAACTTCATGGGTCTACCGTAGCGTCTCTCTTTTGTTCAGATACACGTGCCACGGTTCCGCGTCGTCGATGTGCATCTCTGACGCGAAGTCGACCGCGTGAGCGAGGACTCCACCCGAACCGTCAAAGGCCGCCGGGTAAATGTCGCCGCTCAGACGATTCGCGTAGGTGTGCGCGTCCGTTCGATACGATATCAGTATATCGGGATGTAGCGGGTCGCGCGCAAACGTTAACGATTAATTCACCGTCCATAACGCGAACGCCGCTTCGACCGTTCTTAAGAGTTCTTTGCTAGCCACTTGAAAGTTCCACGTGAGACGCGTTTTCGGCCATTTTCGCGCGATCGGGCTATACGCGCGACCGGGAATGTCCGCGAGACCGCATTGCGGTTTGCGCATAAGACGAAGCGTATCAGGGTTTAACGCACCATTTCCTGATAATTGATAGTATTCTTAAAACAGCGACAGCGCGTGACGCAGAGACGTCGCGTTGTCGGACGACAACGATCCTCCATCGTCCTTCAGAAAACCGTACGCGCGCAGGAAGCGGAGCGCCTCTCTCTTCTCCGAGTCGACGGGCGTCGCGGTTGTCGCGGCGACGAGCGTTATCGCTAGGATGAGAACAGTCATCGTCTTCTTCGCGGTGGACATCGCGCGGGTCGAGAGGGACGCGGGAAACGATCGATCGAGAAATATCGGACGTAATAAGAAATGTTCGACGAAACGCTTATTTTTGTCTCTATCGCGCAAATCTGGGGTAGGGGGGAAATAAGATCAAGTTAGGTTAGGTTGTGACCGGACAAACTAGTCGAGATGGAGAATCTTACACAGAATACAGGTTTTCCTACCTTATTTAACGGTCGCAAGTTTGTTTGACCATCCAACAAACAAGAAATGCCCTCGGACGACGCCCCGTCAGGTCTGCCGTCGGACAGGTTGCTCAGCGTCAGGATTGCGCTGCTATTCTCGCCACTGTGTATCTGCTTGGCTGCTCGGGAATTTTTCCTAATCCTTTTCTTCTTTTCTGTTTCAGGTCGCCGCTGGATTCACCGGATCAACGCCCATGGATTTCTGGACTACCCACTGGTTATCACTGGATCGACGCTTCGAAAGATACGTCGAATGACGCAATTTGTCCGCTGCTAAACGGTTGGACAAAATTCCTCTTTCGTTGTTAATTCCTTTCTATTCTGCTTCAGGTCGTCGCTTGATTCACCGGATCAACGCCCATGGATTACTGGACTACCACTGGATCGACACACGGACACAGGAAAAGGATTTCGCGACTTCGAGGTAAATCAATAACTGTTACACTTGTTTAAATATATAAATATATAAAATATATTTAAACGAAAATATAAAGCTTTTTTAAAACTTCTTGTACAAACTCTCGCGAATCTCTACAACTCGGAGATCTATCGCGCTCTATTTCTCAAATAAAATAAAACTGCTTTTGTTATTATTAGTATCACGAATCTCTTCCACGCACAAGAGATTTTGTTTCGCGACTATCCTCTTTAACTACTTAAAAAACCCGCAAGATCTCTTTACTTTGGATGCTCGGTTTCGGGAAAAAAGGTCTCGAATCTTGCTCTGCACGGCCTCTTATAGCTGTTTCCCACTCCGGGACTCTCCCACTCACAGCCATCCCTTCTCCTGTCCGCAGCTCGGCGGCTTGGCTTTCGCGCATGCGCAATCTTATAATTTCTAAATAATTCCTAATAACGCTTATTAACGCTAACTATCGCTTCTATTTGCTTAATCTATCGCTAAATAAAATGTTTAAAAACTTTAGGCATTATATTATAAATATTTAAATTAAAATATATCTTATCGGTAAAAGTAACGAATAAAATCTGCTTAAAATGTCACAACTAGGCTTAAATATAGTCTAACAGTTTCTTAAAACTATACGCATGCTAAAATTATATGTTTTTTAAAATTATCATCTACACTCGAAAAGTGCAGGCGAACTACACTTCAAGTGTAGTTCTCCAGGTACTAAAATCTCGCGCTTTACGCTATCACCGCGCTCTATAATAAAAAATAAAAATGTCGTTCCCAATCACTGTCGCTGTCCGACCTTTGGAATTCCGGACGTAGCTTGGTTGTTTTGCCCTTTGAAATCGTCAGGATCGGCGATTTGCTCTCCTGCCTCCCCGTGGGCGATGATGACTTGTCCCCCGGCTTCATTACCCCCTCCAAGGGGCTTTGTCGAGGGCTTGCCACTCGGCGAAGTTCCTTTCGCGGTTGGTTGCTCTCGTCCTTATTATAATTATTCTTCTTTGAATTAGGCATTTGTATGTTTACCGCTTCCTTCAGCGGTGCCTTAAGTTGTACGTTGCTGATTATTTTTGGTCTTTCTTTATTTATAGGTGCATCGCCATTTTTGTTTTCTTTATCTTCGCTTTCTGATTGGCTGGGATTAATTATTTGCATCCTGGATATATCGCCTGGTACGACAATGTCGTTCTTTTCGATGTACATAACGGTTCTTGTCACATCGTTTTCGTCAATCTTGAAATTGAGATTTATTGGTTTCGTGGTTGTTATTTCTTTCTTCAATTTTTTTATCGAAATTATAGAGGTTACCTCGTATTCTGGATCGCCGTTTTCGTCCGGTAATACAATCTCGTCATAAATCGTCCTGTTCATCTTCTCATTTTGTAATTTGACGAATATCGCTCGTGTGATTTCGACTGTCCTTTGTTTTTCTATCCTGAGTAGCTCTTCGACTTCTTTTCGCGTTGGTCTTGGTTCTTTCGCTTGCTTTTCGCATAACCTCTTCAGCATCTTTAGTCGGTCGTCACGTTCCTTCTGCACCGCTTGCAACGTGATGTCGGTTAGGTAGTCGTAGACTAACTCGTCTTCTTCTTGGTGTCTTTGCTTACGCTCGTTTTCCGATTCCATTTTTTCATGTACTACTCTACTTGGTTTAGCACGGTCTGTTCGCGTAGACTCGATAACTCGACTGTATCCGTCATCTTGGATCGTCGTCTTAGAGTCGCTCTCTATGTTCGCGCGCGCCCTCGCGTCGTGCACCGAACGAGTAGTTTGTCCAGCCAGCTGATTGGCTGTTCCCGAATCTTCCTGGGTCGCTAGGGATTCTTCTACATTTAGTTTATCTTTCTCATTTTCTACATATTTGTTACATATATTCTTAAATTTGTTATTCTTAAGCTTATTACTATTACAATTTTTATTTTTGTTATGTAAATTGTTTAATTTATTAATTTCTGAATTTGCATTAATATTTTTGTTAGATTCAAATTGTATGGTTCGCGTATCGCTTATAGTTTTATTCTTATTATTACTTTGTAGTCTTTCGCTATCATCTTTCCATTTTTCTGATAATTCCTCAAAGGCAAATTTATTAAAATTTTCATACGATTTGTTTAAATTATACAAGGTATTTCCGAAACTTTCATTTAAGTCTACTTTAGCTGAGTCGTTAATCTTATTTATCCAACCTTTTAAATTTTCAAATAAACTATCTAATATACACGAATTTGATTCTAAATTATCAAATTGTGTGTTGATTTTTTCGTTATTAGATGAATCTATTATTATTGTATCCATTGAAGAATTATTATTATCTCGCGTGTTTGTTTCCTTAGATTCTAACTGTTCTTTCATATTCTCACATTTTTTATTCGCTAATCTCTTAACTACGTCTTTTTCTCGAGGTTCTGTCATAACTGTTTCGCTCGAGGAATTAATATCTTCTTCCTCGAGAGTATTCTTAAATTCTGAGTTTCCTTCTCTATTTATAGTTCTTAAACTTAAATGTCTCATAAAATTTTCCTTATTTTCTAAGTTTGCTCGCAGGCTTTCTTGTTTAGTTTTAAGCCTAATGTCTCTATCAATGTCTATTTTACGAATGTTATTATCACTCGGTTTTAACGGTGTACTATATTCTTTCGGATCGAAAGATTTTGTTAAATTGCTTATTGCAACTGCACTCGCGACATTTTTCGCACTTTTCGCGTCTCTTTTTTCTTTTAATATTAAATCTAATCGCGTACTTCGTTTATCGTTATTTTGTGTTAAATCAACACTTTCTGTTCTATAGTTAATTATATTATCGCTTGTTACATTTTTAGTTTTATTTTGACACAATTTTTCTTTCGTATCTATTTCTACAGATTTTGTAGTATTTCGCGTAATTGTGCACGCACTATTCGTGTCCGTTACAATTGTTTTTTCGCGCGCTTCTAAAAACTTTACCGATCGATTCTGATTTTTCTCAATTATTTGAACATCGGATTCGCACATTTTTTCCTCACTAACACCTTCTTTACATTGTCTCTTTTTCAGGGTTGTGGGTTATGTCTCGGCTTCCTTTTCTTGCATCTTTCTCTTTCTGGATTCCAAGGATAGATGCTCGTTTCATCTGGTTAATGGATATTCCATCTGTTTTTCCCTTTCCTTGATTTTTTCGCCTATCTCTCGGCACGTGAATTTACCCAAGAGTATGCAGGGTTCATCCACGTCCAAGATCATTGCTTCCACGTTGGCTGTTATTTGGAAAACGACTATTTCCACTCTAACAGCTTTAAAGTTTACCTTCTTTTCTCTTTTTAGGTAAACTGGAATATTTTTAGATTCCACAATGCGATCTAATTCGTGTACGTTGGTTTCAATGCTTTCAACCATTGTACTGGATATAACATTACATTCGCCTCTGTGGTCGAAGTGAATTTTTATTTCTTGACCCTCGGCTATTCCTGCGAAGAATGGTATGGGTGTCTTCCCAGAAATCAGATTAATCAATCTCGAAATATGTTTTCTCCCTTTCTCGCTGATTAATGATTTCTTTTTTCTTTTCAGGTTCTTCCCGCTTCCATCTTGGCTTGGCTCTGGATCATTAGGACTCCTCTGCGTTGGACTTTACTGGTAAGTATTGTTTTCTTCTCTTGTTCCTTTATATTATTCGACTTTTGTTGCATGTCGATAATAAATTCTTGGATCTCTCCAATTTCAATTTTCTTCAATTCTTTCGAGGCTTTCATCATGTTTACCTCGATTTGTAACGCCTGTTTTTTAGCTTGCGTCAGTAGATTTTGTGCGATTCGGTCTTCCTCCTCGTATCTCTTCTTTCTCTCAGCTTCGGTTTCCAACTCGCGCTTTCTATTTCTTCCAGATTCGCTGTTGATCGATTCGGATTCACGACTCGACTGTGCTGCGTCGTCGCCGCCATCTTCTATGTTCGCGCGCGCCCTCGCGTCGCGTGTCGGGTGCTAAACTTGTCCAGCCTGTTGATTGGCTGTTTCTGTATCTCTCGGGCTCGCTTTAATCTCTCTTAGCTGATTCACGCATTTCTCGAAGAGAATCACGATCTCTGAGTTGTAGATCGCGCTAGCACTTTCACTCGTTGAATGGGGCTGCAACGTCTGGTCGTTGGTTGCTCGTCCTTCTCTGTTTTTTCCTATTTTTGTTTCGAGCGACAGCTGCTCGTTTGAAGTCGTCATAATGGCAGCTCTCTCATTTTTCTTTTTCAGCATCTCGAGAAAAAAACAGGATCTCCCGCTGTCCAGTATTATGTTTCCCACGACAATCGCAGTTTCCAAATTGACTGTATTTATGCGAATATTCACCTTCGCTTTAATAACCTTGACAAAGTGTTTAGCACTGTCGTAAATCGTTGCGCACCGTTGTCCGCGCACTTCCGTAGCATCTATTTGGCTGCTACGGGTCTGATATAATTTTTGAATACCAGGATCGAAGATTCATCGTCTCTTGATTGGTAGTTGAATCTGGTTATTCTTCCAGTCTTTTATTCTCTCTACGAGCGTTATATATGCGCTCGAACCTTTGATTGGGTGTCGCACATCTTCTCGTTCGGGATTGGATGCTTCGACGCACGTTATTGGCTCTACCCTAGGACAAACCTGCACTATTCGCGTAGAATCTCCATCCCGTTTCACTAATGTATTCATATCATCCGCTAATATGTTTCTAGTATTATTGGCTTTCTTCGAGATTCTATATTTATTCTTCGATAATGTTTCTAAAACATTATCGGGTTTCTCAATTGTCTGTGGTATTTTCCCTATCATGACGTAGCTACTCACATTTAAATTTTTGAGAATTAATTCTATCGCTTTTAATTTTACTTGTATGTCAACGATGGGTTTATCTCTAATCACGCTATTTTGTATTCGCGTTATATCTTTACGAGACGGGAAATCTTGAATCACCACAAGGTTTTCAAACGCTTGTTTATACGCGTCCTTGTATATTGGTACAATCTCCTTTTCTAAAGTCTCGTGTACGTTACATAACGATTTATTTATTTCCCCTTTGTCCCTAACCGTTTCTAAGTTTTTTAACTTTAATAATTTATCTTCGGCCACCCGGTATTGTTTCACCGGTTCACTCATGCTCGCCTGTGCGTAGTCATGAGTTTGTATTATATCCGCCGTTTTTTCCGAGTTCGCGTTATTGCTTGAGATACTCGGTTCAGCTACGACGCATGCCGTCGTTGGCTGTCTCTGTCCAATGTTCGCGCTATCCTTATCGTCGGTTAGTATCGTTGCGTTATTCGCTGCTATAGTCTGTCCTTGTCGCGCGCTCGCGCCATCTTCGTCGCGCGCCGCCATCGGCTGTCTCTCCCTCACGCTCGCGCTATCTTCGTCGCGCGCCGCCATTGGCTGTCTCTCTCTCACGCTCGCGCTATCTTCGTCGCGCGCCGCCATCGGTTGTCTCGCTCGCACACCCGAGCTGATTCGCCTGCGCGCCACCAATATCTTTCTCGCTCCCTCGCTCGCTCTGTCTCGCTCGGCTGCTGCGCCGTTCGCCGCTATCGTCCGGCTTGCCTGCGCACTGGCGGTGTTGTTTGTGAAATTTGATATCCCTTTGTCGGGTATCGTATCGCTTGACTGCGTGTTAACGACGTCACCGGTTTCTTCGTTCGTATTATTTTGTGCGACGAATGCTTCTTCGCAATACGGAATATCGAGATTTACTTTAAAACCGTTATGTTTCATGCGGAAATCTAATTTCCTTGTTTTGCATGCACAGTGGTACGGAATTGTTATTTTCGACCCGACTATTTATAGTAACTTTAATTCTACGGCGGGTTTATCTTCATTTTTCCCTTCTTTCGCGTCTGTTCGCACGGGGTTTTTTACTCTATTTATTAATGCTAATTCTTCCCTTTCTGAGTTTGACGCGCCATTGATAATTTCTGAACTAACACGGCCTATTTCTTCCCCTGACCATACGGAATCGCCATCCTGTTGCGCGGAAAACCTATCTTCGATTGCCGGTTCGCGCGCTAATTGCATTTCACGGCTCGTTTCCGTGACTGTTTGCACGGAATCTTCTATCAAGCTTCCCGGTCTGTACAAATCCTGCGCTTCGTCTACTTCTGAATCTACGTCTTCCGTAAATCCGAGCTCAGCTTTCGACAGCTTAGTCCCAGGATAAAAATAATCCAGGTTGTATTCACTATCTATCGAATCTGAGTCTGAATCGTAATCCTCTTCCGCGTAACTGAAATCTACCTTTTCTTTGATCGGTCTTGAATCGTATATTTGCATACTGACTTTATTATATCGCAATGAGGAAAACTTGTAATCTTTTCCCGTGATATGATCTAAGAAATTTAGAACTGCGTTTATTTGTTCGTCAATCAAAATTCTACTATCGAGAAGTCTATAAATTTCTCTACGGTTCTTTGCAGTAAGTTGTTCTAGCGTGTCTTCTAAAAAGTCTTCCCATAATTTTGTTATGAAAATCCCATCGCATACTTCACGAAATAAACGAGTGCGTCATCTTCGCCCATTGGCGAGTTATAATAGCCTGCGTCTCCGTCGTTATTATTTTCTGACTGTGAGTTTAAGAGATCGTCAGAATTGATTTTACGTTCGCGCGAATCTTCCTCGTCCTCGTAAGCCTGGAGAACAACTTGGAAAATTCCTTGCTCTTTCAAGTATTCTTCATAATCCTCTCTTTCCTCTAATACCGCTAATACCTCAGATATTAAAGCTAATTCCTCCACGGATTTTCCCGTTTTTTAGCTCTACGACGCTGCCTAATCTCATTAAGTCTTTCCCTTATCAATTCATATTTTTGACAGATGTCATCCCAACGTTCGCCATTACGTCTTATTATCTCCATTTCCTCTCTTGCTTTCCAACTAACCCTCGAACGTGTAAATTTGTTATCACGGGCTATAGCCGGCGATTTTTTAAACTCATCGCCTTTTGCTAATTTTTCCTCCGTACTTGCTTCCGCTCGCGCACGGCTATTCTCTCTTTTAAACTTATTTGTTTTTACGTCGCGTTTCGCGATGGTGTTTCCTCCTATCTTAATCTCGGGTCGCGCTGAATCCTCCCTGGCATAAGACATTTTTTCGCGAGTCGCTTCACGCTCGTCTTGTCCGTTCTCGCGGGGAGATTCTTCGTTACGTTGTTTAAGCATTTTAAATTCTAAGTCGCGTTCCGCGATTTTATCTTCCGTACTCGCTTCCGCTCGCGCACGGGCACTAACTTCTTCAAACATATTTCTTGTTACGTCGCGTTTCGCAATACTAACTTTCGTACTCGCTTCCGCTCTCGCACGGGCATTAACTTCTTTAAACATATCGTTTTTTACTTTGCGCTTCGCGATTTTATTTTCCGTACTCGCTTTCGCTCACGCACGGGAATTTTCTTTTCACTCGCGGTTATACCGGAGATTTTAAATTATTTAGGCTATACCTATTCGGGTTTACGAACTAAATTCGCGTTCCCGATTACCGTTTCGTTCTCGTGTCTGTCCGTCTTTTCTATATTTTGTTTAAATCGCGAATATTTATTTCTTTTAGAACCGGCACTACCAATCGTCTTCGTCGCCGCGTTACTACGTCGCGGATACATTTCCGGATACAAGCGCGCTATAACACGTAAGAGTGCCATTACATGCAGCGCGGAAACGCGGAAACGCGGAAACACGGAAGAGAATTGTAACTAGAAAAGTAACTATTCCGCGTTTCCATCCGCGTTTCACAATAATACGACTCGCAACACTTAATATAGCAACGTCCTGTCACGGTCGCCAATCAAAATTTAATTTTTTGGATTCGCAAATCCCGAACTTACCGGTTAACACTCTCACGGATAAGCTATCTCGATCGGACTTCGTATATCTCTAGCAAGTTCGTTAAGACACCGGTTATTTTCCGTTATTCGCGTTAATATTACTGTGACCGGACAAACTAGTCGAGATGGAGAATCTTACACAGAATACAGGTTTTCCTGCCTTATTTAACGGTCGCCAGTTTGTTTGTTTGAATGCCCTCGGACGACGCCCCGTCAGGTCTGCCGTCGGACAGGTTGCTCAGCGTCAGGATTGCGCTGCTATTCTCGCCACTGCGTATCTGCTTGGCTGCTCGGGAATTTTTCCTAATCCCTTTGTTCTTTTCTGTTTCGGGTCGCCGCTGGATTCACCGGATCAACGCCCATGGATTTCTGGACTACCCATTGGTTATCACTGGATCGACGCTTCGAAAGATACGTCGAACGACGCAATTTGTCCGCTGCTAAACGGTTGGACAAAATTCTTCTTTCGCTGTTAATTTCTTTCTATTCTGCTTCAGGTCGTCGCTGGATTCACCGGATCAATGCCCATGGATTACTGGACTACCCGCTGGATCGACACACGGACACAGGAAAAGGATTTCGCGACTTCGAGGTAAATCAATAACTGTTACACTTGTTTAAATATATAAATATATAAAATATATTTAAACGAAAATATAAAGCTTTTTTAAAACTTCTTGTACAAACTCTCGCGAATCTCTACAACTCGGAGATCTATCGCGCTCTATTTCTCAAATAAAATAAAACTGCTTTTGTTATTATTAGTATCACGAATCTCTTCCACGCACAAGAGATTTTGTTTCGCGACTATCCTCTTTAACTACTTAAAAAACCCGCAAGATCTCTTTTCTTTGGATGCTCGGTTTCGGGAAAAAAGGTCTCGAATCTTGCTCTGCACGGCCTCTTATAGCTGTTTCCCACTCCGGGACTCTCCCACTCACAGCCATCCCTTCTCCTGTCCGCAGCTCGGCGGCTTGGCTTTCGCGCATGCGCAATCTTATAATTTCTAAATAATTCCTAATAACGCTTATTAACGCTAACTATCGCTTCTATTTGCTTAATCAATCGCTAGATAAATTTTTTGTAAACTTTAGGCATTATATTATAAATATTTAAATTAAAATATATCTTATCGGTAAAAGTAACGAAACTCCCAATCACTGTCGCTGTCCGACCTTTGGAATTCCGACGCAACTTGGTTGTTTTGCCCTTTGAAATCGTCAGGATCGGCGATTTGCTCTCCTGCTTCCCCGTGGGCGATGATGACTTGTCCCCCGGCTTCAAGGTCGATTTTTTATAATTATCATCTACACTCGCAAAGTGCAGGCGAACTACACTTCAAGTGTAGTCCTCCAGGTACTAAAATCTCGCGCTTTACGCTATCACCGCGCTCTATAATAAAAAATAAAAATGTCACGCTTGACCAGAAAACACAAAAATAAAATATATATAAAAAAGATATAAAAGTAAGGCTCTTACACGATTAAAATCAAGTAAAATCCGAGTAAAATGGCAAAAGAGCCACGCGCAGTTTTTTGGGCGCAAATATATATAATTTAAACCAAAAACTTGGTTGTTTTGCCCTTTGAAATCGTCAGGATCGGCGATTTGCTCTCCTGCTTCCCCGTGGGCGATGATGACTTGT
The DNA here is from genome assembly GCF_003651465.1 of Formica exsecta. Classification (NCBI taxonomy): domain Eukaryota; kingdom Metazoa; phylum Arthropoda; class Insecta; order Hymenoptera; family Formicidae; genus Formica; species Formica exsecta. Next base: position 32,425 of record NW_021850425.1, read on the forward strand.
CCCCCGGCTTCAAGGTCGGATTAGGTTAGGTTAGGTTAGAGGTAAAGCGCGGTTCTTTCCAAAAAAGCGTCTTTACCGCTTTCTATTTTTATATGTTTATTCCTGATGAACCGATGATTTATTCGACGCGCAATACTCGATGGTTTGTCGAGAAAACGTCTCTTCGGTCGCTTTTTATTTTTGTATGTTTATGCGCGATATATCGATGACTCATTCGATGAAAGCGCGATTCTCGATAATTCGTTCGAGGAAACACGAAGAAAATGCTGCGATCGACAAAATCATATCGCCATCTGTTTATAGAAGGAGCCAGAGGTCGCTTCGAGAAAGGGAGAAAATGCTGCGATCGACAAAATCATATCGCCATCTGTTTTTAGAAGGAACGCGGGGTCGCCCCGAAAAAGTTTCCATGCGAGCGAAATGCGTATTAACCGCTCATAAAAGGAACGCGAGATCGTTTCGCAGAACAAAGTATCGTTGAAACACGAGCGATGGATGTAATTAATCAAATTATTGACATGGCTGACTATGTCACGGTAGCAGCCGACGAGATAGAGAGAAAGGCTACGGCAGTGTCAATGATGGCAACCGATTTGCGGACCGAAGCTCGTGGGGTGATACACCAAAGCCCAAATTCATTTCGCATCGATTCTGAAATAGATGGAGACGTCGAAAAATTGTTGTAAGTATTTGCACGTTATTAACGATGATGATGCGGTTGATTCATCTTTTATATTCTAATATTTTTTAGAAAACGGATATCAACAGGCGTAAGAGTCACGCGTCATGCTTTGGCCGAGCTTTCCGCTCGAACCAAAGTTTTGCACACGCAAGCGCGAGATGTTTATAGGGCGTTGCGCGAAATGTGGCTAATAAAAGAAGGTGAAAATAATGAACGGGAACTTCAGAACGAACTCCAGTCAACGTCCGAGCTCTCGCCACCGCCAACTAATATAAATAATTGTGAGTATTTTTTTTATACATTTATTTATAATTCCTCTCTGTATATTTAGTTCGCTAATAATAGTCGTTTTTGTTTCAGAAGAAGGGACATGCAGATTTACGTATTTATATACCTACGCATATCTACATATCTATACTTATATATCTATACTTATATATCTATACTTATATATCTATACTTATATATCTATACTTATATATCTATACTTATATATCTATACTTATATATCTATACTTATATATCTATACTTATATATCTATACTTATATATCTATACTTATATATCTATACTTATATATCTATGCTCTGGCGAGCGTAGCATTACCAGTTTCCGATCCCGAGTCCTACCTAGTACAACTCCTGATCCGAATCCTATACCGCGTTATACCAGGCTACGGGCTACCCGTAGTTACGCCGGATTACCTGGTTGCTGGGACGGCGCACCCTGATCCCTAGCGTTACACCAGGTCACGCGCTACCCGTGGTTATGCCGGGCTATTCCCGAGCTCCACGCGCACCAACCACGCGCGAAACTCTGTACGCGCCGCGCTTGCATATCGCCTAGTGAACGACAACCGCTCACGCGCGAAACTCTGTACGCACCGTTCCCGCATGCTGCTTCGCATAGCTATCAGTGTTAACTATCTTTTATAATAACCGCTTGAATAAACCTAATTATTTAAACCGCTTATACGAGGCACAGTAAGTTGGAGTTTCCCCCTTCTCCCGAATCCTGGCACCGGCGAGCCTTGATCCGCGGCGTACGGGAAAGGTTACTTAATAAATACAAATATATTAAATATTAGTAATTTTTATTTATCACTTTCGCGAACGTTACACTTTTTCACTATACCGTCGCGCTGTATCTCGCACTATTCTTTCTTATCGTACGCGCCTCGCGTTATCCTTCTCTTGCGATCGCGTGTATCGGTTCCCCCGCTTCGCTATCCGTTTCGCGCCATACCTCTCGCGCGATCGCGTGTATCGGTTCGCCCGTTTCGCTATCCGTTTCCCACCGTTCCATGTTGCTCGAAATGTTCCGGTTCGTTCTTTCGTCGTCGGCGTCGCATTCGCGAGCCCGCGCAGCGTCTTCCCGTAAGTTCGCGAGGTCTCGTCTCGTCCGCTCTTCGCATCCGTCGTATGGCTCAAGATCGAACTTAGATACATATAAATACATATAGTTATACACATATTTATATACATATTGCATACACATATATACATACTTATATTTACTTAATAAATACAAATATATTAAATATTAGTAATTTTTATTTATCACCTTCGCGAACGTTATACTTTTTCGCTATCCGCTTCCCACCGTTCCATGTTGCTCGAAATGTTCCGGTTCGTTCTTTCGTCGTCGGCGTCGCATTCGCGAGCCCGCGCAGCGTCTTCCCGTAAGTTCGCGAGGTCTCGTCTCGTCCGCTCTTCGCATCCGTCGTATGGCTCGAGATCGAACAATTTTCTCAAGCAGAAAATGTCTCGACGCGTCCCTCCATTGGCGGCGTCGTATTCGCGAACACACGCGCTGTCTCTCCATAAGTCGGCGAGATTCTCTCGCGCGTTCCGTCGCACCCATCGTATCCAGCGCCAGTGCTCGATGTTTATAAATCCGTCTATACGAATATCGCCCTCGAACATTGCATATTTGGTCTATAAATATTATGTAAAAAACTATTATGAAAAAAGTATTATGCGAAGTATATGTAAATAATATCACACGATTTTTTATAAAATGTATACCATAAAACGCTACGTACCGGTTTTGGGAAGACCACGCGAAATGTGTGTTTATTTAAAGTAATCGTCCACATCGTCGATTTCTTTCACGCGCACTTTGTTCACGGACTGCTGGATACTTTATGGAGAGCAAAAGGGGATAAACGTTGTCTCGATTAACATATTAGAGTAGGAGAAATGTCGCGTGTTTGACGTTGGTTAGTTTACAATTGTCGAATTGAGAAATCTCCTGAGATAGAACATTCTTCCTTCCGGACGCCGAGATCTCCGACACTTTATATCCGGGTGGAACGTTAGGTTGTAATAAACCGCTTTCGCGAGGCGGTGACGGATAACTCGGTCGGGATCCGGGGCTCTGATACAAGCGTGTGAGTGCGTGTTGATTTAATTCGCGGGGTGCGGGCAGCGGTCGCCTGTACGGCGATACGGCGGTGTGCGCTGAATAAATGATTATAATCGATATAGAGTTTATACAAATGCGTGTACAATGCTGAACGGAGCGTGGTGCGGTCGTATCGGGGTGGTGCATTCAATGCAACGCAAGGATGCGTTGCGCAGTGCTCGATTTCGACGGATCGATAGAATATCGATTACGGTTCGCGGACAGCGATTTCGGCAGAGGCCGTTAGCTATCGGGCGGTAATTTCGGTCGGCCCGGTGGGCGGTTCTTTTCCGCGTACTTATTGATGGCGGCTATCGATCGGTGTCGCGGTAGGGGTGTGGATCATCCCCCGACGCGGGACTTAGCGCGCCGTATCAATGGCGCGTTCCGATGGCGTAATGGTATTCGGGCCGTATTAGATACGCGTGTTGAGTGCGGTCGGTCGTAAGTCGGGATGGTCTGTCCCCGTGTAATTAGTGCCCGCATTTGCTCTGATCGCGCGTCTGCTAAGAACGACGATTGTACTGGATATTCGTATCGCGCCCGAGATAACGCTCAAGTTCGCGCGGCGGACGAAGATCGCCGAAACCGTCATAGTAGATTGCGTCGTCGTCTTTTTTTGCGTACGCCACCCAATGAGTACCAGGCACCGATGTGTCGTCCAAATTTACGATACCGCTCTCTCTACGACGCACTCGCGGCGGAAGCGCGTCGCGCATAAACACGCCTCTGAAGTGAGGCACGCGCGGGAGTATCGCTGCGCGATTCAACTGTTCGTTCGTCGTTACGCCGGCGGACGGGAGAATCCTTAGCGTTTGTTTCCACGAAGTTTTTTTTTAGTTCTCCCTCTCCTCCTTGCCGTATATGCGCCGCTTCCACGTTTGTACGGCGCGAGATACAAACCGCGACCTTCCATCGCGCGATCATGGCGCTGCAGGTAGGGGCAAAAAACCACCGCGTTTTGCTACGGAAGCGTTCGTTTTCTTGTAGAGGTTGTTACTTTCCTCTTGCTCTTTTTCCTCTTGGTTTTCGCAGCCATACCCATTCTAAGTTTTGTTTTCGCTTTCATGGCCACCCATACGGCCGTCGCGGCGGCTCTCTCGTCGTCGCACGGCGTACGCTTCGAGAACGTTTACGGCTACTCGAAGTCGTTGCAACAACCTAAGTATCAATATTTGGAAAATCTTTTGACACCAATGGAAGATATTGGTTATTTTACATTTTCCAACAACTCTGACGAGAACTCATTCGTATAGTATGTATATTTAACGTATATGGGGTATAAGTGTGATAAATACACCCGTAATAGATAAAAATATATAATTAAATGACATATACATATAAAAAATATTAATAATATATAATATAAGTAGGTATAGATATAATATAAGTAGGTATGATATAATATACGTATAATAGAAGTTTATAATATCATTATATAATAATTTACAGAATTAATCTTGTATATTGCGCAAACGATCGCGTCGCTCCGACCACCAGTTATGTAATTTCTGCACGTTCTCCAACGCGCAGTTCTTTGCGTGATATCCACACCAAAACGTTCGCGCGAAGTTCAGAGTCTCCAAGCGCTCGATATCCTCGTAATCGGCGTCGATGGTCTCGATAGCGACGTCGAGATCCTTGGCGACGTTTCCCAGAATTTCTGCTAGCCACTTTTTCTTCTCATAACCTTTGACGTAGACTCGCACCGTCGAACTTCGATCTGATTCGCGGCATATGGCGTCCCGAACGAGTTTTTTCATAAATTCATAATTTACGTGTCCATCGGTCCAATTTAGCTGATGATGATTCAAAGTTAGCCAACTCGCTTGCGACTTCTCCGCCTTCGTCAGCAGATTCCACGATATCGGGGCGCGGAAGATGTGATGTGTCAAAACAACCTAAGTATCAATATTTGGAAAATCTTTTGACACCAATGGAAGATATTGGTTTTTTTTACATTTTCCAACAACTCTGACGTTATTCATCCTAGCGAGGCGCTCCCGAATTCGATAATCGTGTTCGACGATGTAGCATGCGACAAACAAGACACCGTCAGAGAATACTTCGCTATGGGTCGACACTCAAACGTCGATTGTTTCTATCTGTATCAAACGTATGCTAAAATACCGAAACATTTAATACGAGATAACGCGAATCTGCTAATTCTCTTTAAACAGGACGGTACTAATTTGCGACACGTGTACAACGATCACGTGAATACCGACATGTCGTACGAGAATTTTCACGCTCTGTGTCGCGCGTGTTGGCAGCGGCTAGGACCGTTGGGACGCGAGTATGTTGGTGCTCTTCTCGGTGGGGAAAAATCAGACAAGATCGATCACGTCTACGGGGTGTACATCGGCGAAGACGGCGCGATGCTCGGTGACAAGCAATTCGACGTAGACACTGATGACTCTATACTCATAGACGGAATCAGATATATCGGTACTCCCGGTTTGTACGAATTAATCTTCAAGAGACTTCCCGACGATCTTATATATACCGAAACCGATAAACTAACATATAAGAGTATATTGTTAACGACAAACGCTCACAGACGCAACCATGACGCTAGTAAAGCTGTTTTAGGAAATAAGGGATATAAATATAAAAACGTCATCGCTCCGCTTATCCACAATGACGGCGCGAAAAAGGTGCTCGCGGGTCGCATGCCATCAACCATGCGAATCACGTGTGAAAGAGTCGATTACGTTCACTGGGACGATCCAAATGAATTAGTGGATCGTCTGCAATTGAAAGGGCGACAAGATTTACGTAAAATGGCTGGGAATAGACGAGTCGCACAACTCTTGGATAGATAAATTAGTTATATTATGATAACAATGTATTTGATTTAAAATCTAAAATTTTATTAGAAATAAACTGTTATTATTTATAAACTAAGCTGTTATTATTTATAAAATAGACAATATTATACTTATAGTAACAATAAGCTATACACGTTTTATCGATTAAAAAATAAAGTTTATTAGAATTTTCGATACAATATGTGATATTTTTCGCTTTACAACGGTACTCTATAATGCCCCCATAGTAAAGTATCCGTAGTTCCGGGTACGATGTATCGCTTGTCGTCGTACAGATTGAGCGCGATCTTCGATTCCGACACCGTGTATACCTCGTGTAACTTGGATCTTACGCAGGACTGCTCGCGCGTTATCTCGATCTCTCGTCGCAGACAGCGCGCGTAATCGTCAAATGTTATCGTTCTCGCGACGACGCCGCTTTTAACGCTCTTGATCTTCTTCGTGTCGAGTTTACCTTCGACTTGCAGCGCGTACATCTTCGCTCTGAGCCCGACGAATTCCGTGATCATGATCGCGCCATTATTCTCGTCCTTCATTAAACCCGGCACTTTTTTGTTAGCGAGAGATATGCCGTATGCATTATCCACCGCGTAATCGCTCGTGTCGAATCTATCGATGTCGTCTCCCGCAACTTATCAACGCTGTCGACGTATTCGTACGGAAATACACCTTTTCGCGTAAGGAGCTTGAAATCGGCGTCGTCGAGATAGGAAAATTCAAAACGCGTGATTGTCAGCTCGCTCTTGTCGAGATACGACGCTAATTTTTCGAAACTCGCGCTTAGAAACTTGAAGGAATCCACGAAACGCAATTTCACGCGTCTTCCGAACCGTCCCCCGTTCGATGCGTGTTCGATGTTCTTCGTGAAGGAGATGTACGTTTCTTTCGTCAACGGCAACAATTCGACGCTACCGGGAAAAGCGTTAGCCATATCTCTGATAATGAAATGCGCGTCATATCCCGATAAATTGTGAAAGAATATAGGAATGACGTACGCTTCCTTATAATTTAGATTACAATTCGAATGCGCGGGACCTCTGTATCGTCCGGTCAGATGACTGTGATCGCGTACGCGAGTATCTTCCGGTTCGTACGGTCTCTCGCACACGTGACAATGCGTCGCGTTCTTGAATCTCTCCCATTCATCCGGTGTAAGATCCGTCATAGGCACATAGGCGTCGAGAATATTTCTCGCGCTTAGGGCTAGATTGTACAGTTCCCGAACGAACCACGATACGCAATTCTCACCGCGATAAGCTCTGTACACTGATTTAGCGTCGTCGAACGCGCATCGCGCGTAATATCCCGCGGTATAGACCTTATGATGTTGAACGATGGACGTGTTCGATGTTCTCTTCTCCTCCTTCTTCTCTAGCGCGCATTTCAGATCGGCGTACACCACGAACGGAAGTCGCTCCTTTCTATTATGGTATTATGCATTATTTTCGAACGAGCGAAAATTTAGCCACTTGTCGTTTTCGGTAGGAAGAACGATAGCACACTCGTTCATTCTTCCGCAGTCCGCGCTATGAGCCGATAAATTTTCGCTCGTTCGAAAATAATGCATACATCTACAACATAACACTTATTTTTTACATCGCGTACATTATTTAAAATGTGTAATAAATTTCTTCTTTTTTATTAGTTTCATGCTTATCGATCGCATATGTGCGCTTTATATTGTATAGAAAAAATTGTATAGAAAACGAGCGCTCAATTGCGAGCCGACGAGACGGGACAGATCTCCGATACACGCGAAGTGCGCCGCGTTGTCTCGTCGCGTCGTATCGCTCAGATACAACAGATTGACGTGTCTTTCCTTCTTGTCGTTAGTGAGACGCAGAGGAGCGATACCGCGGCCGCCTTTCTTGTTCTTCTTATCCAGAACGGTATACACATTGAAAGATATATCGTTAAAACGCTCGAACCTGGTGATTCCGTTCAAACTCATGGGAGAAACTCGATGCCCTCCAGATTCAACACCGCGAGCTTCTTTCCGCGTGTCTTTCGACCGGATATAGAGCGGCGACTACCGCCCACGCGAAACACGCGTTATCCGTAGATCGTACATTAATCACCGCTCTTTTCAATTTGATCTCTCGCAGTATCTCGACGTGACATCCGGCGCGCATAGGATTATACCTGTTTACGTTCACCATTAGATTTAGTATCCGCGATAACGCCCATCCACTATCGCGCTCCTGAAACTCCTTCAGCGAAGCTAGAATAGCTTCGACCTCGCGCCTCCCGTACCACTCTCGCAGATCGGACGTAGGTAGAAGCGGATGATTCTTCGTGGCGACGGTCTTAACGGCGATCTTGTCGCCCGAGACGAACTCGCCGTTGAAAGCGGTATTAATCTTAACGCTGTTGTACCTCCCCATAACATCGCGTACTCGATCGAGCACGGTGTCCCCGGCATCCTCGAGAAATCGCAGAGGTTCGATGTAATCGAAATTAATAATCGCGCCGGTTAACACGCGTCTAGCGAAAGCCGTCTCGATCTCGAACCACGAAAATCCCTCGCGTCTCTCGACGCCGCCGCCCACGCGCTCGAAACGTCGACGCAGATCGTCTCTCGCGCCTGTCAATCGAACGATTCGAGCCACCAGAGAATTGATGGTTCCGGTGGATCTTCCCCGGCGCTCGCCTCGACATCTCTCCCGTAGAGATTCGAGACGCTCGTCGCATCGTCGCGCCCACGCGAGATGCGCTTCCGCCGTCGCGACGTTTCGCGCGCTCTCGAGAAGATCGCGCTCTTCCATCGTTTCTCCATCTTTTACTAATTCTTCAATGGACGCCAAGATTTTTTACTAATAAGCCATGTATCTTCCTCGTCGTACTCCTCGATGTAAAATAAGGCTCTCGTATCGCACCCGCTGCACCAATGATTCGACGCCTGGAAAATTTCGTCGATGATATTGCACGCGCGCACTATCTGGCTGAGCACCGTTTTTTTTACGTGCGTCGATATACTTCTCGCAAAACTCGGTTCACGCGCGCAACCCCTGCAATATCTCTCTTCTTCCTCGTGATAGTATCCGTTATCGAATTTGCAACTAAACTTGTAGAAGCGAAGCAATGCACAACGTGATTAACCTCCCACGAAAATTTGGGAACACCGTATCGCCACTTCCAATTGCGGTATAGTAAATAGCGGTCTGCTCCAACGTCCGCGAAGGGTTCGTCAAATGGCGCGACGCTCGTTTCTCGCACGAGTTCTTTGGAAAAATCGATTTTTTCTATACAATATAAACAATCCTTTATGTAATATTCGCGCAATTCGTTCTTATAACAATTTGGTATTTCTAATACCCGTATATCTCCGATATTGTTAATACAACTATTCACTACTCTTTTGGTTAGTGTCGTTAAAGTATTCGGTGTATGCTTCATTGCGTACGTAGCTTCGAAAATATTTTAGAATAAACTAATTTTTTATAATCGTCGCGATTCTTTTATAGTAGCAAAGATGACAAATCGTAAACCCCCCGTCCCCGCGCGACGGGTATCTGTTCAAGATTGAAACGTTGAATTTAATCGATAAATTTAAACTGTAAATTCAATCGACAAATCTGAACGGTAAGAGCCGCAATCAAAACACGAGCGAGAATAAACATCGTCGCAATCAGCCGATCGGCGCGTGATCGCGTGATAAAAACAAAGAAAAAGTGTGACAAACACCTAGATTTTCGAACGTTCGGTGCTGAAAATATCCTATTATGGGAATCGGTCGACCGCGATTCTTTTCCGTCGTTATTCAGTCTGCCGCTGACGACGATTCGAGCTGGTCGATAGCAATCGATCATAATTTCTCGTATTATATTATCTCGTGTCGTATTCTCGCTCGTGTCATGTCGCGGTACTCATAGACCATTCGCGCTGCTGTTGTTACTTTCGCTCGTGTAATTTACGCTTATGTCGTTCGCTCGCGCATTTCTTATCGTTTAATTCGCTCGTGTCGTATGCGCTTTCGTTATTCTCGTTGTAAATTCTCAACCGACATTCTAGTATACGATCAAGCATCGAACTCAGTGCGAAAGACGCCTCATTGTCTGTATTACTACCATTGTCTGTATAACTAACCTGCTCTATATTTATTGAGTTTGTGATTGTTAATTGTTTGGAGTCCGAGAGTCGACGCTCGTTACCCGCATCGCGAATGTCCTCTGCCTCGCGCTAAATTCCATCCGGCGTCCGCGTGCAAGATCTCTATATTTATTGAGTTTGTGATTGTTAATTGTTTGGAGTCCGAGAGTCGACGCTCGTTAACCGTTCCGCGAATGTCCTCTGCCTCGCGCCAAACACCATCCGGCGTCTGCGTGCAAGATATCCGTTCTCGCGAGAGCCTGTAGCAAGAAGCTCTGCAAGATTTCCGAAACGCGTCGAAGGCAGTCATTAACAGGACATTTTGAAGATTTCCGTCGGAGTCGCGGAATACGTGCCGTCGCTCGCTCCTCCTATTCAAAATTAAACGAATATTGAAAACAATCTGCAATCGAGTATTTTTTGAACTCTCCTTATCCTCCAGCGGATCTACGGATTCGCGTTACACACCGCTTCTCGCTCATCTCTGAGCGTTTCTCAAGATTCGGGCGATCTCGTCGAGGTCGACTCCCGAACAGTATCGAATAGAGATAAAACGACGCCCGCATCTCCTAATATATTAAAACAACGCATGCCTCCATACAACACATCTATTAACATTATATTATAACGCGCGTATCTCTGTACTGTTACAAATAAAAACGCTCTCCTTCGATGCGAGAACCTCTCTTTATTCGACCTCCGTCTATTCGAGCGATAACCTCGACGTCGACCTATCCATCGATCTATTTCTAGATCTACGCGGTACGCGCGACGAGTCTCGTATCGCGCCGAGGTTCGCCCGCGATATTTTATTATCTAATCATTTTCAATTTTCCGTATTTACATGTTACGGTTCATCGCGACTCCCCGGGTCCTCGGGTCAGAGATAAAGCGACAGCTGCGACGCGTCGATCGGTAGGCACAACGATGACAAGCGCTTCTCGTATCGCGCCGAGGTTCGCCGCCCGCGATATTCTCTCATCTCGTCGTCTTCGATTTATCGTATTTACGTGTCACGGGTCATCGCGACTCCCAAGGTCGGAGATAAAGCGTCGACCGCGTCTCGTGTCTTTAACGCACCTGACGCGATAACGCGATCTCTCGACCCGATTTCATCACCTTCTAACCCTCGCCCCGCTCGAGCTCCGTGGCTTCCCCGACCCCCCTCAACCCCGCTTCTCCTCTCACCATACGTACTCCCCCCTTTTTCCCCCCTGCCCGACATGCCTCCCTCAGATATCTAAGTTTCTCACTTTATCCGCATGTTCACTCTCTCACTCTTACGGGGAGTTTCCAAAGCAAGGTGGGTTAGAACCGGCCATACTCATCTACTAATCGCTGGTATCGAATCTGTCGAAGTTGCGCTTTATATTCTCATATACACCTTCACACTCGATGTGATATATGAGACTGTCGGTGTCGGTGTACATGACTTTACATTTCTCTCGATACATAGGTACCATGTAATCGTAGTGAAACTCGTACAAACATGTCTTGGATATGTCGAGTATACACATACCCACGTAGATTGGTTTATTAAATTTAATTTCGAGATTGCGAAATTCAACGGCGATCAGATTTTTCGAAAACACGCTTCTACTATGAAAACTTGGTTTTGCGATTATCGCCTCTGCGCCATATCTTCCATCCCAATGTGTCACGAGCTTATTATTAACATGATTGCGCACATTGTCCATCGTTTTGCCAAATACCGCCAAATAGAATAAATTATTCATTAATTTATATAAATTTTTTTCAAAATCATTTTTTGCGAGTGTTCGGAATTGTGTATTGAGTTCGATATAACTGCGAAGCCATGGAGACTGCGAAAACTGTAATATTCGATGCATTTCTGTAACGCGAAGTCCGTGTCGCGTGCATTGCTGCAGGTTGCGGTAATGTATTACGTAACGCTTCTTATCATATAAGGTTGCGAGCAGCTTATCCTGCCGCTTACCAGGTGATTTGTCGCGTATCGGGCGAAACGGTAGGTCAGTGTGCGCGTGAGGTCATGAACACGTTGCGGATACTCGAGATCGACTTCAAGGATGTAGCCTATAGGCGAATCGAGCGCGATCGATGATGTATCAAAATCGGATACGTCGTCGACCCATCGAAAATCTGCATAGGGCAAGGGTCGACACATTGCCCATCCGTACAAATTATTTACATCAAAGTACGTGAGATATGATGAAAGTTTCGATGGATCGTACGATTCCATATACTTGTTATTAGCATGTGCGTATCTGTTGGAACATTGACTCAAACCACCCCATATTTCGCGTTCGATAAACATAACCATGTCGATATCCGTAAGCAATTTGGATGTAATATTCGTATGCTTCAATATGGCGTCCCACGTGTATCCGGGAACCGAGCTCCACGCGCGAAACGCTACACGCGAAAACTCTGTACGCACCGCGCTTGCATATCGCCTTGTGAATACCATCTGCTCCCGCGAAACTCTGTACGCGAATTTCTGTACGCACCACTCTTGCATGACGCATCGCGAATAACAACCGCACACGCGAAACTCTGTACGCACCGCTCCCGCATGTTGCATTGTACTTATAATATAGCTCCATATTAGATGTTGAGAATCGCTTAAATAAACATAATTGTTTAAACCGCTTATATCGAGGTGAAGTAAGTTGGAGTTTCCCCCTTCTCCCGAATCCTGGCACCGGCGAGCCTTGATCCGCGGTGTACGGGAAAGATGAACCGTTACAATCTACTAATAACAAGACATCAATTTTGAGATACAAGTCGCTATATTCGCCCAGCGTTCGAATGGAGAACCGCTTCCAGACGTTCTCGGCGTGCCATGTTTAACATTTTCCGTAAATGATATATATTTTTCTTTTGTTATTGGAAGTAACTGGATTCCCCCTTCGAACGCTATAGGTATTTCCTTTATAATAAAATGTGCATCGTAACCGGATAAATTATGAAAAACTATTGGAATGTAAAAAGAATCTTTATAATTTAAATTGCAATTTGAATGCGCGGGACCTCTGTACCGCCCGTCAGATGGCAATGATCGCGTACGCGTGTATCGTCTTGTACGAATGGTTTTTCGCAAATGTGACATTGTGTCGCGCTATGAAATTTTCCCCATTCACCAGATGTTAAATTTACCATGGGGACATTAGCTGATAAAATACTTTTTACACGTTGTGCTAAATTTTTAAGTTCTTCGACGAACCATGACATGCAATCGGTACTGCGACGAGAATTATATGCGGATAACGATTCGTCGTACGAGCAGTGTATATAATATGCAATACTAAATACTTTGTGATGTTGGTAATTTCTTTCTTTCTCCGTCTTCTCCAAAACGCACTCCAAGTCGGCGTACACGACGAAAGGAAGCCGCTCTTTCCAATTATAGTTGTTGAACGTGAGTCACTTGTCCTTATCGCTCGGTAATCGGATAGCGCACTCGTTCATCTCTCGACAGTCCACCGTATGTGACTGTAACTTGTCGTTCGAGCCAAAGTAGTGCAAATATCTGTAAAAGAAATAATTTTTTATTTTTTGTTCAATTATTTCTGCAATATATTTTATTAAATATATACATACCGATCACAGATATATTTCTTGTGTTCTTTTTTGCTCAATTGCGAGCTCACGAGCCTGGATAGATTCTTGATCCACGCGAAATGTCCAACGTTGCTGTCTTCCACGTACAGCAAGTTGACGTGTTTGTCTTTTTTTTTGTTCACTAAGACGTATCGGGACAATGTTTTTTTCCTCGATACTATATACATTGATTGAGATATCGTTGGCAAGTTCGAATTATGAAATTCTTCGAGCGATGCTAGAGTGGGCTCGACAACGCGCCTCTCGTACCATTCGCGTAAATCGGATGTGCGATAGAGTTCATAGTTTCTCGTATTGATACTTTTATTTGCGCGTTTATCACTCGTCACAAATTCACCATTGAACAGTGTATTAATTTACACATTAAAGTATTTTTCATCACATTTTGCACGTGTTCGAGCACAATGTCTTTGGCATCCTCGAAAAATTGACGAGTCTCGATGTGATTATGATTTATAACCGCACCAATCAATATGCGGCTCTCGAACACTGTATCGATCTCTCGCCAAATCAATCCGTGTTGTCGCATACTGCATCCTGCACCCGCGTGTACAAAACGCCTGCGTAACGAGTTCTTCAATCCCTCGAGTCGCGCGATTCGGGCAATCAGCGATTGTCGAATCATGATCGATAATCGTGGACGTTTGATTCGACTTTGCTCTTCCAACGATTCGATATATTCATCGCATCGTTGCTCCCACGCAACGTACTCTTCTATCGAATTCACCCTTGCAGACTGCTCGCGCAGAATTCATTCGGCACTGCTTTCCGCCATATTTCCAAATTTATGTCAAAAAATTTTTTGCTAACAAGCTGCGCTTGTTAATAACTCTTGTCTCGGAACTCTTGGCGAAAATACTGACAGGGTGTGCCTCTTTACCATGACTTTATATTCTATCTTGATGTCTTTTTCCATCATGTGTATCAACTAAATCTTTATTTCGCTGTTTGTCACGTACATTTTGACTAATGTCGATTATTGCATTTTTGTCGTCTAGAGATGATATCAAATTCCAGGTGCATCGCAAAAGTTTCAAATTACATCCTGCTGTTCAAGTATGTTAGTGAAATTTATTCATGAGGATTATCCTTATGTTTCACGATTTTGTCATGTTTTGACACGCGCGTTTGAATTCTGATATCTAGGGATGATGTCATCGCGAAGCAGCCGCACATCGGCGCTTGAAAATTTCATATTTCATCGCATTTTTTTATGCATTCGGTTAAATCTCACACCTGGTGATGATGTCATC
>NW_021850425.1:47506-49472 GCF_003651465.1 Formica exsecta
GAACTCTTGGCGAAAATACTGACAGGGTGTGCCTCTTTACCATGATTTTATATTCTATCTTGATGTCTCTTTCTATCATGTGTATCAACTAAATCTTTATTTCGCGGTTTGTCACGTACATTTTGACTAATGTCGATTATTGCATTTTTGTCGTCTAGAGATGATGTCATCTCAGCCAAGATGCATCGCGAAAGTTTCAAATTACATGCTGCTGTCCAAGTATGTTAGTGCAATTTAATCATGAGGATTATCCTTATATTTCACGATTTTGTCATGTTTTGACACGCGCGTTTGAATTCTGATATCTGGGGTGATGTCATCGCGAAGCAGTCACACATTAACGCTTCAAAATTTTATATTATGCTGCATTTTTTTGTGCATTCGGCTAAATCTCACACCTGGGGGTGATGTCATCGCGAAGCAGCCATACATCGGCGCTTGAATAGAAAAATTGAAAAAAAATATCGCGTCGGCAATAATCCCCACCACATTGCAATTTTGCAACGCTAATACATATTTTAAATATGTTTAATACGTTCAGTATTACATCGACCACTTGTGTGAAAGATTCATATAAAATGTGTCCTACTGAAGGAAGCCTCATGAATTATTACGTTCCGATTCAAGATGCTGATGAAATTTCATCGTGTAAGAAGAAGAAATGTAACAAGTAAGTTTTAATTAATATAAAGAATTTTTTATACTTTTTAAATATTTTTTACACCTTTTAAATATTTATATAAATAATATTTTTTTACTCCCTAGCATTTCATCCGAGCCTCGTCGTGCGGTTCGTATACTCGGAAGACGATACGCCTTAACCCCGACGTCATACAAATATTTGGACATTGGAATAAACGTTGGAGCTGTATCTTGCGTGGAATTGGTTCTCGGCGATAATCGGGGCAATCAAATAATATTGTTTTTTGAAACGTGGAAATCGCTGATGCAGAAACGTGGGGACATTGAACGGCTTCTACAATCGACTGAAACCCCATTGCGTATTCGAGATTTAACATTCGAAGTGGTTAAAATATCTGATTCAAATATTATAAAAAAGGATTATCCAATAATTCTTTATATATGAAACCGCCAACTCTATTCTATTTATTCGATATTGAAAAATGCATAGATCGTATGTATTACTGGTTATACGAAAATACGCATATTGTAAATGAAAAATTCAAACAATTTGTAACTGTTTTACAACAGAATAATATCGCTAATGTATGCGACACTGCAAAAGCAATACGTGAAAGTGATATATTTAACAGCGAATCACTCATAGATTGCGAGTTATTGACACGTAAATGATATTCTTCACGATGCTTGTAATAAATAAGTTATTTTATTATTTATCTGTGAATTTAATTATTTAACCCATCCTTTATGTATGAATAAAAACGGTGTAATAGATATGCACAATTTGCAAAAACTTAAATCTTTCTCTCGACATACTCTGCTTAAGATGTAGAAAAGTGATGAGGTAGATGAGACGTGATACTCCAATTAGAGGGAGACAAAAGATATGAAATTAAAATATATATAATCGAGAGAAGTGTGCAACGTTATAGTACGCAACCGTCTACGCCCTTACGATGATCTTAACAATATGTGTTATGGCTGACGAAGAAGTTATGGTTATTGATGATGACGAGGATGTCATTCTCGACGATAACAACTTGATGGCATTTGAGAATTTGTTGGACGATTCATCAGACGAAGACCGCGTACTTTCGGAGGATTCCGATTACAATAGTGACTGCAGTAGTGATATTACGGACATAAATCAACGTACTTTAAACCGAGTTGAAATAAATAGTTTAGGTGCGGTAAAAATGTGCTGTATATATTTTTATTATAAAAGTGAAGACAACGAAAAATTTTGCACATGCTGTTTTATGCGAATTTCAGACTTATTTTCGAATATTCGTGTTGTGCGAGAACATGAAAGTGCAATTTATGA
>NW_021850425.1:50282-57378 GCF_003651465.1 Formica exsecta
GCACACGCACACGCACGCACATGCACACACACACACACACACACACACACACATGGATTTATATTAAACATATATTGAATAAATATTATTATTATTATTATTATTATTATATTTAAAAGATGTCGATTATTTCTGTGCTATCTTCTTTCCTTTTCCTACTCGTGCATGCCTCGCGCTATCTCTCTTTCTCTCTCTTTCTCCCGCGAACATCATCCTTTTCCCACGCCAATGCGGACGCTATCCTTCTCCTACACACGTGCGTGCCTCGCGCTATCTTTCTCGCACCGCCTTACGAACGCCGTATCTCACATCATCCACGTGCACGCCTCGCGATTTCTCTCTCTCTCTCTTTCTCTCCCAAGTGCGTGCCTCGCGCTATCCTTCTCGCCCTATCCTTCTCGCGCTATCCTTCTTCCACACCCATAGAATATCAATAGCGCTATCTCTCTCTCATACTTACTCGCGTGCGTTCCCTCTTCTCCGCGGGTCTCACGCTTATCGATTTCGCGCGGTCCCCCTCTCCCTCTCCGCGGACCCCTCGCCAATCGGTTAGGACGCGGTTCCCCTTCCTCCTCCCCGCGGACCATTTGCCTATCGGTTTCGCCGCGGTCCCCCTCCCCCTCTCTGCGGACCCCTCGCCCATCGGTTAGGACGCGGACCACCACCCCCCTCTCCGCGGACCAATCGCCTACCGGTTTCGCCGCGGCCCCCCCGCGTGACGTCATACCTCCCGCGACGGTTTCCCCTCGCCCCTCACCCACCCTCAGAGGACCGTGGCTTAGAACTCTCTTAGTATCACTACTACACAATAGGAGAAATGTACGCCACAATTAAAGTAGATGGACATAAAATAGAACATGCATTTTACGTAGTAAAAGATGACATTTCGATCGAATACGAAGGGATTCTAGGGATTGATTTCCTCCGACAACACTCGGTATCCTGCGACTACAAACAAAACCAATTAAAAATAGGAACTGCCGTGCTAAAATTCCATTCATTTAATAAAATAATTCTAAAGCCGCGCAGTGAAATCATTGTAAAAGCAGCAACCAATCAAAATCGGATAGGAATAGTACGAGCAGAAGAAACAGCTCCAGGAATCTATATCGGAAATTGCTTAGTAGAACCAAAAGATTACACGTGTCCCGTTAGTGTAATCAATACGACCGATACAGAAGTCGAAATACAGACGCCGTATGTTGTTCTCAAAGATGTAGAATACGACCGAGAATCCGAAATACACACTATACAAACGAGAAAAAATTCTAAACCTACTTCCTCACGATACTCGCAAATTTGACAACTACTACGAACACAGCATCTAAATTCAGAAGAAAAAGATTAAAGCTCGAGGAGTATGATTATGAAATCATTCATAAAACCGGACGAGCGAATGCGAACGCCGATGCACTGAGCTGCAATGTAAAAAGAGACACACATGAAACAGAAGAGGAGCGAAAAGTCCTCGCAATAGAAGAAGAAACGAACTCAGACAAAGAGAAAAAATATACGGAGGAAGAGAAGAAACAGATATTATACGAATATCACGATGCCCACAGGAAGACATCAAGGAATCGAGCGAACCATAAAAAGAATCCGCCTAAATCATAATTTGCACGGATTAACAAAAGACGTCGAAAAATACATATCAAAATGCGAATTTTGCCAAAAGAATAAATTATCGCAAAAAAATAAAGTACCGTTAATAATCACGGATGAGTGGCACCCGTTTGACCACGTTAATATTGACTACGGTCCCAATTGACCACGTTGAGATTGACCACGTTGCGATTGACCACGTTGATAGGACCACGGTCCCGATGGACCACGGTCCCGATTGACCACGGTCCCGTTTGACCGCCTACGTTTGAATGCGTACGGCACTGATGAGATCGCCTAAGCCAACATATAATTATGACGATTACACGCAAGAATTAAAAGAAAGGCTACGGGCAACAAATCAGCTCGCAAAAGAGCATGTTAAAGAAGAAAAAATTAAAGCTAAACAATAGTACGATAAAAATACTAGAGAAATAAAATTTAAAGTCTGTGACAAAGTATTAGTGTACGACAAGACACTCTGACGCGGACGATCTAAAAACTCGAATCTCTATGGATCGGACCGTATACGATAATTGAAAAGAATTCAGACGTAAATTACATGATAAAAAAGGGGAGAAAAGCAATCCGCATGCACACAAATAAGCTGAAGCAGTTTATTGAAAATTAAGAGGAACACTTACCCTACTCGTTACGAGAACGACCAGGATAACGCATACGATCGAGAGCACGACGAAGGGTCGCCAAGCTCGTCCGACCTCGAGCTCCAGAAGGACGACCCCCGGCGAATTCCACCATCCGCTCGAACCGATCCTGGCGATTAAGACCAGGGCCCAAGGGAAGTCCAGCAGGATCCAACGCCCGAGAGGCCCTCAAGTTGCGGAAAATACCCGCATCCGCAAGACGGTAGATATCCATCGCTGTCCAAAATAACGGCAAACTGTGCCAAGGATGTGGTACCACCTCACTCACAGTATGACGACCACTCACACAATCCACAGAAATCTGTATCGAAAAAGGCTCCGTACTGCGATATACGGCCTCACACGCCCGCTCGAACGGATCGCACGGCAAAGCAGGGCCGCACAAAGTAAAATCATTGCACGCCCTGCATACTAAATCAGACGGGTTGGACACAGACTCCAAACACCAGAAGCAAAAATTATAAGACTCCATGATCGCTACTGAGTATGTCACCGTACGAATGTCGATAAGAGACTGAACACTGAACGAAATGATCCGTCGAAAAGCATGCAGAAAAATCATATCAGAAAAAAGATACCAACCGATAACAATGACACTCACGGGATATCATCGCGAGAAATAAAACTAAAGTATATAATATTACAGGATGCTCGTCAGCTGGAACAGCCGACGGTCCGAGGGTCTCACGGAGTTATATGAAACGGACTCACCGTACAAATTCAAGAATTTCAACATAATCCGGGCCTATACTTTGAAAAAATTGGACAGCTCTGCTACGTCAAGGGAACATGGACATTAGTAATCAAACTAGATCTAACAATATTAACCGACAGATACGAACAAATATTGAAGTATTTGCAACAAACAGAGACGATGTGCGATACAATGAGATTACAAAATCACTACCATCGAGATGCATGCAATAATTTTGACATTATAGCGAAACGAGAAGCAAAATATCTCAAAAACGTAATGACACAAATTCAGACAATATATAAACCACCCACCGACTAACAGACGCCGAGGACTGATAAACGGAATAGGCTCGATAGCGAAAACATTGTTCGGAACAATGGACGCGAACGATGAAAAACACATTAATGAACAATTAAATTTATTAGAAAATAAGCAACAAACGCTACAACATGTGGTCCGAACGCAAATTAAAGTAGTAAATAATACTATAGCGCATATTGAAAAATTAGAAAATATAATAGATCGAAATGAGAAACTTTTACAAAAACGGGTAACGGTATATACTGAACGCGCCGAAATAAATGAACATTTTATAATGATCACCGCGGTTATAACAGAATTAATACGCGACGCGGAAAATACAATCGAATATTTGACATATATACGCAAAGGAGCAATGCATCCGAAATTAATGCCGATAGAAACGATTATTACACATTTAAAAGAAGCGACGCAACAATTACAACAAGGAATGTATTTCCCGTTCAAAGTTCACGCGGAAGATTAGCTAACGATAGAAGAATATACCAAAATAAGCGCGTTTTACGATAAAAGAAATGTTTATACCATATTGCGATTCCCATTAATTACACAACCGAGTTACGATATTATAAACGTAATTACATTTCCCGTATCGATGAATAATAACATATTTACTGTAACCAAAATAAATAATAAAATAATTGCCGTAGATAAGGAATAATTAACATATCTTAGAATAACGGAAAGCGATAAAAAAAATTGTATAGAAATAAATTCCAAATATACGTGTGAAAATACGATACCGATATATCGCATGAATCAAAACGCACCGTGCGAAATACAAATGTATACACTATCACAACGACACAATTGTAACACACAACTGATAAGCTTGAAAATGCGATCTGGACAAAACTACAACAGCCGCACACATGGTTATATGCGACCGCGACCGACCAACAGATAATGATACAATGCCATAATCGACACGAATACAAAAGAATAATTAAAAATACAGGAAAAATCACATTAACAGGAAAATGTAAATTAACGACAACAGATATGACGTTACAGTCAACAAAAACAGTATACGAAACAAATATAGAAACCTACTTGCCAGAAATAAATATCACGTTTCTACAGATATACAAGACGCATGATAACGACACACTAGAAAACGTAACGCTACACCGAACAGAACTTCTTTGCTCAAAAACAATTTGTTTATCCAATGGCTACAAGCGGAATCATAACAATAATTATAATAGCCATTGTAACATATATAATTATAAAAAAATAAAAAGAGGAAAATAAAACGACCATTGGTCAGAATATACGATGAAGAACCACGTATATCTTACGGACTCTCAAGACCTATACTAAAGCGTAGTCTAAGTACGCGATTTTAGATAGTAAGAAACGATTATATCAAATATTATAATAGTATAATTATTAATTATTAGATATTATTTAATGTCTTCCGACTATAATTCGAAGCCGAGGAAGACGTATAAAGTTATGAACGCAATCGCTGACAAAGCGAGCCACGCACGGAGGCCACGCGATCGCGAGACTTGAAGAACAACGCGCCGGAAATGCAAGCAAAGAATATACGTAGCTTGCATCCGAGTTTTTTCCAACCGAAATCGAGCGACACGACCACCTATGGTCCTGTCGCTAAGCTATCCCCTCCGAAAACTAATCGAACAGGAGATGATAAAACTACCTACCTGGAACGAGCGCGAGGCAGTCCTAATCATAAAATCACACGAAACAGTTATAATCATACAATTAGATAGTGCGAATAGATTAACAATAGCAACCACGAGACGGACAAACGTAAATGGTTTATTAATAAAGAACCTCCCAGCTGATCTCGCGATGGCAGCCGCGATATCAAGCACGCGAAGCAACTCTATACAGCGATAAGTCGAGTTGAAGTGCGAAAAAGAAAGGAAGATTTAAAGTTGATGTATTCGAATAAACGACCTTTTATTTTAATACGATTACATAATTAATTAAAGCGACGAGAAGACCCTGTACGATCCTGAGCTCCTAAGTTCCAATTGGCCAACGATCCCAACAAAATCTCTGTACCTCCACGGAGGCACAACAAAATTGGTGGCAGCGGTGAAATGTGCCAAAGGATCGCCAGCCAGATCTGAAATAAAAATTTCCAAAGAATTATCAGAAATCATTATCAATATATTAACAAAAATATATGACTTATAATGCGACACGGGCACGCCAAGTATTTGTATGTCACTTGAATTTTAATCCTTTTCGTTTCAGGTCTATCTGGTAAAGCTTATGATTAATTTCAAAACAAGTCGATCAGTTTGGCACGGGGCACTTTTAAACTCGAAATTGGTGATCGATGTGATCGACGTTATTGCAGTAAGGGTTAAGTAGTTTTATGATGTACTATTTGTAATAAAATCCGCAATATGATTGTGCTATTTTATATAGTATATACACTACGCAAAAAAATTAAAGAGCCACTTTCTTCCTTCTACAAAAAAGGCAATTTTCAAGTGTCTGCAACTTCGTCGCATATAATCGGATTGAGATCAATAAAAAAGCGTTACAAAGCTTGAAGTTTCTAGTTTTAGAATTTTTTAGTCAAGTCCAATTCTTTTCATTTGTTACGAAGTTACATTATGAAAAAGCAACGTCCGTCGATTGACTAAATTTTTCAAAAGTTTGTCAAAGAATGCCGAAGAAAAAAAAATTGTAGCACAATTTCGTTAATTGGATTTTAAAGAGCAGAGTTTTATCTTTAATTTGCTTTTTTAATGAATGTCCTACGATTTTTTTTCGCCGAGTTATTCACTACTGAAGTAAAATCGATCTATTGACTTTGAGCGTTCATAACTAGTGAAAAAATTATCGTACAATGATCATTAAAAAAGCAATTTAAAGAGAAAAGTCGGCACTTTAACATGTACTAATTGCTTTTTCAATTAATATCCATTGTTAAAGTGTAATCATTACTTTAAAATCAAGTAAAAATTGCACTTTTTCCCTTTTTCATTTAAATCAATGCAACTTAATGAAAAAACGTTAACATTTTTATGAACTCTACAATTTTTACAAGTAAAAAATATCCCAATTACATGTACAATCGGCCGAATCGATAAGATTTTTTTTTCTCTATATCTCGAAGACTTAAATCAAGTCTAAAATGAAAACTTCAATTACCGCCGGCATTAGCGTTATCCAAAGCGTACCACGTGGAGGTTGCACGGTCGGATTTACGCTTCTGTGTGTGTGTCTCGCCTCAATAACATTTTGAAGCTCAGTAAAAATTAAGGAAAAATATTTCAGTAATTTACAAATTGCCACTGATTATAAAGTTTGTGATATATAATTTATTATATATAAACGGAAGCCAAATAGAATAAATCAATTAGCGAAACAAAAAACAATGCAAGCAGAAAAGGAATACGGTAATTTAAACTATTCTTTGGATGAAAAACTATATAATTGGTGGCTAGAACAAAATCGATTGGAATGCACAACTTCCGATGCGGATCTTAAAGCAAAAATGATAGAATTGGTGAATACGTTTGGTGGATCATCAAGAACTAACATAGAACATTGGCTGCGAAATTTTAAGGAGCAACACGGAATTTTGCAAAACATGCCTGAGAGTTCGGAAAATCTCGTGCAACAGGCTGACAGATCCGAATTAAATAAAGCGGAAGCTAAAAAATTTATTCAATATTTCACTCAGCGATTGAAACAGGAAAATATCATTAGAGATAACATTTATACTGTGATCGATATGAACATATTGTGGAAACAACCTTTTAAAACCAAAAGAAATGTTGATGTAAAAAATTTGAAAAATGATAGACTAACTTTTATA
>NW_021850426.1:0-2364 GCF_003651465.1 Formica exsecta
TTAAATTATATAATAAAAGTGTCTTTATTTTTTTTCTACATGTATTTTTTCTACATTTTTTTCTACGTGAACGGAGGTAATATGATTCAAAGTCGAAATGTGGAAATTTTCATTTAAGAAACGTCACCGTGGTCACCGTCATTGCTACACGTATACTACTACACGTACACAACACATGCATAGATATATAGTAGTATCGCGTTACACGTATATACACGTACACAACCATGCAATAAATAGCAATGTATACACGTTGTACAGTTGACTTGTTTGACGGAAGATCACGCTAGTTGCGCTAACGGTGTGGTAGCGTTATAGTTAAATCACTAGACTTTACTGTTTAGTAATAAAATATTTAAGTAGCGTTATAGTTAAATCACTAGACTTTTCTTTTTACTAATAAAATATTTAATTCACGAGTAAGATGTGTACAGATTGATGGTCAATGAACGAACGAATGAATGTTACATAATTTGTCGTATGTTTAATATGTTGTTATGTAAAGTGTTAAATCAATAAATGAAATGTGTGAAAATGGTTACAAATATATTTCATGAAGTTGGTAACAAAAATGATTTTGAATTCAGCCGCAGGAACGCCACAGTACTCCCCTCCCAGCGACGTACTACGTTGCGAATCTAACTTTCTTCCTAGGACCAGAATATGTTCTGAGTTGTTTTCCAAGTAAGGTTGACTGAGGTGAATTGGAAGAAGAAGGAAAAGGAGACGTCATGATAATCACATCATCGCTGGTTTCTTTTGGTAGGAAGGCTGGTTTAAGACGTTCTGTGGTGGTTTCCTGCAGCATCGATTGCAAATAGATTATCATTAATTCTATTAACAATACGAAAGGGCCAGAATAAGGAGGTTGAAGAGATTTCCTAACTGCATCTTCACGAATTCAAACATGAGTGCAATTATATAAATTTTTATGAAAGAAAGATGTTTTTTTGTGATGATGTGCAGTAGGTCTTGATTTGATCTCTCTCATATGTATTCTATGTTTTTCAATGAAAATTTCAGGGTCAGATGGAAGATCCTCTTCAATGAAAAATTCTGCCGGATTTCTTAATGTAGATCCATAAAGCATTTCCGCAGGAGATGCATTCAAATTTTCTTTAAAGCAAGTACGAAGTCCAAGTAAAACTGTTGGCAAAATTTCAATCCAGTTTTCATTTGCGTGACACATAATAGCACTCTTCAATGTACGGTGCCATCGTTCCAGAATACCATTAGAAACCGGATGATAAGCTGAGGTTCTAATACGCTCGCAACCAATTAGGTTGGTGAGAGCCTTAAATAATGCAGCTTCAAATTGAGGACCTTGGTCGATAGTGATCGTCTGCGGAGCACCATACCTCGCAACCCAGTGCGTATAAAAAGCTGTAGAAACAGTATCAGCTGAAATTTCAGTAAGAGGGATTGCTTCCGGCCATCTAGAAAATCTGTCAATCATGGTTAAACAATAACGAAAATTTTGACAAATAGGAAGAGGTCCAATCAAATCTAGATGAATATGCTGAAAACGCTGATCTGGAATAGCAATCTTTTGAGGAAGATTCTTGGTATGCTTTTGGATCTTGGCACGTTGACAAGGCAAACACAATCGAGCCCATTCTTTTATATCTTTCTTCATAGTTGGCCAAATAAATTTTTGTTGTATTAGTTTGCAGGTAGAACGACCACTTGGATGAGATAAACCACGAACAACATCAAAAATTTTCTTACGAAGCTGTTGAGGTACATAAGGACGGATATTAACAGTAGAGCAGTCACAGAAAATAGGCGTAGTCGAGCCAGTAAGTACAAGTTTTTGAAGCTTGAGGGAAGAATTAGTGAGAAGTGTTTTCAATTCTTCATCTTCTTTTTGTAATTCTGCTAACTCTTCCAGAGAAACTATGATAGGCATCGAAACGGATTCAATTCTAGAGAGTGAATCTGCAACTACATTTTGTTTACCAGATATATGCTCGATGTTTGTTGAAAATTGAGCAATGAAATCAAGATGTCGGATCTGTCTGGGTGAAGCTTTATCCAATTTTTGTTGAAAAGCATAAATTAAAGATTTATGATCTGTCCGGATAAGAATCTGACGTCGTTCAAGTATGTACCTGAAATGCTTGATGGCTAAATAAATACCAAGAAGTTCACGATCGTAAGTACTATAGTTACGTTGAGTGTCGTCCAATTTCTTTGAGAATAATGCGATTGGTTTATTAATTCCATCGATTATTTGTTCCAAAGATGCACCAACTGCAAAATCCGATGCGTCACAAGTGAGGATAAGAGGTACAGTTGAAGCCGGATGCGCTCGGCATAACAAGAAATTCAAAAAGGCCGAATGGAGTAGTAACAGCTGTTTTT
>NW_021850427.1:0-204 GCF_003651465.1 Formica exsecta
AAAATTTTTAATTCGAAAGACAAATTTAAGTATAAAATAACTTTTTAATTAGAGAAAAACTTGAGGCTGCTAAATTGAATATATGCTAATCTAATTAACGTGTTATTTATATTTTGAATTTACCAGCGCCAAGTTTTTCTCTAATTGAAAAGTTATTTAATACTTAAATTTGTCTTTTGAATTAAAAATTTTTTTCGCTTAAAT
>NW_021850428.1:0-8342 GCF_003651465.1 Formica exsecta
ATTTAAATCGGGCACGAACTTATGCAATCACCTGATATATGTAGTACTACTACAGCCTTCAACAAAAGGTGCGTTTCACTTAACGACCGCAACGACCACGACCACGACCGCGATTTTTGCTATTCCACCAGCTTGCGGGCGCTGCGGGCAAAATCTTAAGTGGAACGGGTTTTATCGATGCGTAATAAACCATAAAGCAAACATGGATGCTATTAACACGATCGTACTGCGCTACAGAAATTATGAATCTGAAAGTTCGAGTTCTGATAATGAATGGGAAGAACTGTTATATAAAAAGGAAAAGCGTAAACTTCGCCCACGAATTCGAAATTATTCCGATGTTGTGGGTTGTTACATGGACTACGAATTCAAAAGTCATTTTAGGTTAGTGAATATATGCAATTTTACATATTTTATTTCCAATTATCTATGCGCGCTTACACGTACAAGTTGTTGATATTAACATATTCTCTCTTGTTCACAGAATGTCAAGGGCGACTTTTGAATATGTCCTAGAGATGCTCAGCCCATATTTAACAAGAAAAATAAAAGGATCTCCTATGATCCCATTTCGCCATCAGTTAATGATAGCTATATGGAAAATGGCAACCATGGACTCCTACAGGTAATGAAAAATTCAAGAAGTGAATGCAATAAATAATTATTGATTTGCAATAAAAAACATTTTTAAATAAATTTCTTTCTTTAAGATCTGTTTGCGATCGATTCAACGTTAGAAGAGCAACTGCTATTCGGGCTGTGCGAAGGGTCACCCGTGCACTTTTCTTAAAGTCTTCGACATTTATTAAGTGGCCTACTGACGATGCTGTAAGAATTATACAAGGATTTGAAGAAAGCAGTGGATTTCCAAAAACCATTGGGGCTATCGATGGTACTCACATTCGAATCGATGCTCCAAAAGAAAACCCTGTCGATTATATAAACCATAAAGGATTTCATTCAATACAGTTACAAGTACCAAGTATTTTAATCTGTTTATTACGAATTCAATCTTTAGAAATGTTTGGTTATGTACATCCGCATCCATTTACAGTTGGTGTATGACCACAGAACTTTGATCAGACACTGTTCTGCTGGGCATCCTGGCTCTGTTCATGACCAACGAGTTTTTCGTCATTTTGAAGTGGTAAACTATTTGAATGACGAAGAGAAATTCCCAGCTGACAGTCATATATTGGGAGATGCCGCATACGAGATTCATCAACACCTATTGACCCCCTTCAGAGACAACGGACATCTAACAGCAGCACAGAAAAATTATAATTATCGTCTGTCAGCAGCCAGAGTGACAGTTGAAAGATGTATTGGTCTATTAAAAGGGCATATGAGAAGTTTATTACACTGTCTGCCAATGTCAAGAGTGGATTTAATGGCGGAACATATAGTAGCGTGTTGTTTGATCCACAATATCTGTACATTAAGAAGTGATGAAATTGAGGTTACCATCATATTTCCAACTCTACAAGAATATGACAGGAACCATGATATTTTGCATCAAGGAAGACAGAATGCTGGAGTTGCCAAAAGAAATTTGATTATGAACACTTTACGGTTATAACTTTAAAAAATTATAATTGTATTATAACGTTTTTTCACTGAAATTTGAAATAAATATTTTATTATTCTTAATTGATGTTAAAATTTTATTTTAGCGAGACCTTACTGTCCACAGATTTTTTTTAAGTATGTTCGGGAGTCGATCTCGACGAGATCGCCCGAAACTGAGAGAGACGCTCAGAGATGAGCGAGAAGCGGTGTGTTACGCAAATCCGTAGATCCGCTGGAGGATAAGGAGATTGAAATGAGTCGAGTGCAGATGTTAAGAAATGTTCCTTTTTATTTTGAATAATAGGAGCGAGCGACGGCACGTATTCCGCGAATCCGACGGATATCTTCAAAATGTCCTGTTAATGATTGCCCCTTTTCGCGATTCGGAAATCTTGATGAAGAGCTTCTTGCTAGAAACTCTCGCGAGAGCGGAAATCTTGCACGCGAACGCCGGGTGTTGCTTGGCGCGAGGCAGAGGACATTCGCGGAACGGTTAACGCGCGTCGACTCTCGGACTCCACACTCTTAACACTTAACTTTCACGATGTCTTAGCACTAACTGAATGAATAATACAGTTTGAGATATGACCGAATTGACCGCCGCGAGAATATGAATGCGATCGTATGGCGAGACAATTCGGACCGAATTTGAGACGAGTAAGCCTACTGCGTACGCGACACGAGCGAGAATAAGACACGAAAGTCTAAGAATGCGATCACGCACCGAGCGGGTGACCGCGACGCTGTTTGTTCTCGCTCGTGTTTTATTTTCTGAGGCACTCGTTTTAATATAACGGCGAAATTTAGAAACGAAATTTTTATGATTCAATTTTGAACAAAGTATAATTACAAAATGTAAAAAATACAATTTTATACAAATTATCCTGTTAAGTTTTAATTGTTTTGATGGAGTAAATTTAAATGCAGTAATACAATGACTTAACATTATATAACACGAATTATATATTATAATATATAAAATATAACATATTATAAAATTTTATACAAATAAAATAAATGCCATTTTCTCTTATTACATAAAACAATAACTAAAAGTTACAAAATAAAATAAATGACATTTTCTCTTATCACACAAAACAAAAACTAAAATTTACTTAAGGAGGTGTAACGATGCATCCCCCCATCGTTACGAAACCGTACCCGGCCGCCGACCCGCCGATCTCGGCCCCTCGCTAGCTATTCCGTCCACCGTGTGTATCGGCATTGTTCCAGTGGCCGGGAGTTCTCTGCCACCGACGGGATTCCTCGTCGGCCGATACATTCCTGATTCCGCCACCCGCGATCCAGATACGCGAATTACAATCGACAATTACACGTACGGACAGACCGCTGGCCACCGCCATTAACGCGCCCAACGCGCCATTATTACGGGCACGATAAGTCCCGCGCCGAGGGCCGACCTGCGCCTTACCGCGACACCGATCGACATCCGAAATCGATACCCGCGTCGAAGGACCGCCCACCGCCCACCGACGCGACCGCAAAGGACCACCCGACAACTAACGGCTCCTGCCGGAGTTACGCCGCGCGATTAATAATCGATAGTCGAACGAACACCCGAAAGCACGACCCGCGCTGAGTGCAATCGCGGTGCATTGCATGCACCCTCCGGCACTGCATACTCGCACACCGACAGTATACATACTCGCACGCATACATTGTACACTCGCTCACATACATTATACGTACTCGCACATATAATTTATACGTGCTCGCACACATACATTATACGTACTCGCACATCTAGATCATACGCACTCGTCACTACCACTCGTCTCGCGCGCACATACACACACACACCTCGTACACCTATACATACACTCACGCTGTACCAACACACATTTACATGCAATAAAGTACATTTCTACCAAACATCAAATCGCATTCGTGTCTCGATACCACTTTCACGAACCCAGGATCCCGAGTTATCCGTCGCCCGCCTCGCGAAAGCGGCTTGTTACAGAGGCATCACAAAACAAAATATCACATAAAAAAAGACATAGTTAAATTAA
This sequence comes from Formica exsecta, assembly GCF_003651465.1. Lineage (NCBI taxonomy): Eukaryota > Metazoa > Arthropoda > Insecta > Hymenoptera > Formicidae > Formica > Formica exsecta. The sequence continues at coordinate 3,603 of NW_021850428.1, forward strand.
CATCTTTATTACTTATATGCTATTTACCATTTCTCTGTCAATGTAAAATCGAATATAAAAATTATTAATTTATTATTAATGTATTATGTATTATATAGAAATAAAAATATATTTAAGTAATAAAAAAAATTAAAAAAAATTCTGCATTGAAAAGAAATGACATTTAATTTCAGTCTTTTAAAATGAACGAGAAAATGTTGCAGTTTTTCACGTTAGCACTAACTATTTCTCAACTAATTTAGTCAAAACTGTAAGAAATTTCTCGTCCATTTCCAATCTCTCTTTATGCCTTTTGCTTCTTCATGTTCAGTTTTCTGAAGTAGCTTTTTTTATGAAGACTGCATACATTTTCTTTTGGTGTGGATGATTCTATGAAACATTTATTAAATACTTACATAAAATTTTAACAGTTCAGATATTCATCATTTGAACTGAATAAATGTGATACATGGTAATTATAAAAATGTTCAGATCTAATGATAAAATTAAAAGTTTCGTCATTTCCCAAATGACATACGAAAAACGAACCACAACATGGATGATTTATGCATAAACTTACCAGATGTAGACTCTGCACTGACAAATTCTACATCTTTGTCCTGCTTAATGGAAAGTTCTGTTGATGATGCAACGGCAACTGGGGAGCTCCAGGCTCTTTTTGAAAAGATTTTATCCATAATCTGCAAAGAGTATATGTATTATGCAATAGAGGAAATGTAGAATAAATTTTTTTACTACATTTTGAATCTAATTTTCCCTGTACCTCATAAAACTGCCAAGCCCGCCTATCATTGCCTGACAGATTATTATGATCTTTCACGCTTTTATAAGTTTTTTTCAGGCTTCTCAGTTTTGCCGCACATTGTGGCCCTGTGATTATATGTCCTTTTTCTACAAGGATTGCACTAATTTCTTCCCAGATCTTTTTGTGTGAATATTTTCCATTGGTAAATTTTTCTTCAAAAGTTCTATATGTGTCTAACAGTAATAGCACAGTAGGTGTCGACCATCTATAGATAGAACCTAAAACGAGCACTAAACATGTGATCAACTGCTTCATTTGAAGTGTTCATTGAAAACTGAATTAATAAATGAATTAATAACTAAATTAATAACTTAATTAACATGCCGCTGTCATCAGTGTCACTTTCAGTATTCATTTTAGCGTTCGTTTTGGTGTGTGCCGATGTATAAACCTTGGGAATAGTTTGTTGAGTTGGAACTGATTCAATAGAATTTTCATTTATTGTAATATGTCTCTCTTTCATGGCTGCGTTTAATACAGACGTTGCAAAGACTGTGTCTAAAATCAGAGAACATTGCATTAAAATATAAAATGTTCTTCAACAAAGTAGGATTAGATGTTTCACAATATTAAAAAATATATCACTTACCTGTATGCGCACGTAAAAGATCTTCAGGAGAAAGCCTAACATCAACTACCACTCTCTTTCCGAATCATATAAGGAAACTTTTTCCATGATAGTTACAAATTTTAAGGCACCAGGATTGTTAATTAAATTAAAGAGAAAACAGCAGACGACGAAACGACGAAACGACCACGCCGACCCACGTATAAAGCATGGGCGTCGTGGGCTCGTCGACGCGGTCGCGATTAATGACGTCATCTATGACGTTCCGACTGCGACCACAACGACCGTGGTCGTTATGTGAAACGGGTTTGCGGGCGTTGCGAGCGTTGCGGTCGTTAAGTGGAACCCACCCAAAGCAATAAATCGGCATTCTTGCTTCTTTCCTACAGATACGTTTCACGAATTGTAACTGCGTTGTATCCTTTGGTTGTATCCTTTGACTATTGTATAAGTACGCTCACAACAAACCGACAGCTAGCCTAACCTGATAGCACAAACTGTACATTATTTTAGTTCTTGGGTACTGGTGTCGCTGTAGATATTGGAACAGGCGTGAAGTTAGCTATTAGCGGTCTATTCTTATACAGTCAAAGGTTTTTATAGTCATCTATTCGTAGTCTATGCGGTAAGAAGCGTTCACTTAGCACGTGCGGTTACTGACCGTACCGATATTTATTGTATCAATATTGTTATTTATGTTACACTTACATATGTACATAAATATGCATCAAATATGTATATAAATCATATCACACAAACTTTATGGTTTGTATAAAAGATTTGCTGTCTCTGCAGTGAAAATTTGAAAGCCTCATCCGATAGCTGTGACTTGTCCAAATAAATACTTTAAAATTATTATTTTCTTATTTTATATATCCAAAAATAATTATGATACATTAATGAAATTTTGGCGATTAAAATGACACGAAACACGACATAAATGGGAAAATTTTTAGACAATTATGTAATTAAAATTATGATTACTGATTTCATTAAAAATAATCCGATTTATGTTGTACTTCGTGTCATTTTAATCGCAAAAATGTAATTAATCCGTTACAATTATTTTCAGATATATAAAATGCGAAATACAAAAATTTTATTTTCTGTAGTAAGATGACATATATACGTGAAAGATTACAGATAAAAGGAGTCACGCGAGCGAGGCTTCGGAACTCTTTCATGTTTGTCATCGCACTTACTCCTTCATTCTTTCTCGCTCTCGCTTTTGTCGACTCTCCAGCATCGGGGATTTTTCCTTATCTACAAAATATAAACATCTTCTAAATAAAAATTAAACTTCTATTTTCCATTTTAACTATATAAAAATAATTATAATAGATTAATGAGATTCTTGCGATTAAAATGACACGAAACACGACATAAATCGGATAATTTTTAATCAATTATATAATTAAAATTATGATTACTTATTTCATTAAAAATAATCATTGATACGTGAAAGATTGTATCTGGCGCCCAAGTTCGATTCTCGCGATTATCTCTCGGATCTTGTCACGGTACGCGCGGATCTCCTAACATCCCGTTCCCACCTGGCGCGTGGATCTTTTTCTCCGTTTTCCCGTTTTTGTCAACGACCATTCCGCATCTCCCGTTCGGCGAATTAGCTCCTGTTCGTCGCCGCAATTTACACCCGCGCGACGGAGAGAACGAGTCGGCTGCCGCGTTTATCGCTCAGCCGCGAGACGGTAGGAAAAGTCGTCGCAATGTGTATGTATGAGTGTGCGTGTGTGTGTGAATGTATTATAATGCGCGATCTTTTTTTAAAGCTAAAGTATCATTTCTCATATTGCAGTTTTAAAACCATTTATGGTGAAGCAGTAACTGGCGTGTGCTTCAATATAGTACTGTATTTTTTGCAATTCATATGTTAATTTTATGCATGAGTTGCTAATGATATAATATGTTCAACCATGCGCCTGTTACCATTTCACAAATGGTTTTATGTAAAACTGGAATATGAGAGATGATATTCCACCTTTCCACAAAATTGCATTGTAACATACACACACACATATACACATATTCCTACATATATGTATAGTATATGTATGTATATTACATGTGAAAGAAACATTTTCTGTATATATATCTGTACTCGCGCATATTATATACACAGACAGATATCATATACATGTAATATACATACATATACTACACATATATGTGTCAATGTATGTATATGTGTGTGTGCATGTTACAATGCGATTATATGGAAAGGTGGAATATCATCTCTCATATTCCAGTTTTACATAAAACCATTTGTGAAATGGTAACAGGCGCATGGTTGAACAATATATTGTATCATTAGCAAATCACGCATAAAATTAACATATAAATTGCAAAGAATACAGTAATATATTGAAGCGCACGCCAGTTACAGCTTCACCATAAATGGTTTTAAAACGGGATATGAGAAATGATACTTTAGCTTTAAAAAAAGATCGCGCATTATAATACATTCACACACACACGCACACTCATACATACACATTGCGACGACTTTTCCTACCGTCTCGCGGCTGAGCGATAAACGCGGCAGCCGACTCGTTCTCTCCGTCGCGCGGGTGTAAATTGCGGCGACGAACAGGAGCTAATTCGCCGAACGGGAGATGCGGAATGGTCGTTGACAAAAACGGGAAAACGGAGAAAAAGATCCACGCGCCAGGTGGGAACGGGATGTTAGGAGATCCGCGCGTACCGTGACAAGATCCGAGAGATAAGCAGTTTTAAAACCATTTATGGTGAAGCAGTAACTGGCGTGTGCTTCAATATAGTACTGTATTTTTTGCAATTCATATGTTAATTTTATGCATGAGTTGCTAATGATATAATATGTTCAACCATGCGCCTGTTACCATTTCACAAATGGTTTTATGTAAAACTGGAATATGAGAGATGATATTCCACCTTTCCACAAAATTGCATTGTAACATACACACACACATATACACATATTCCTACATATATGTATAGTATATGTATGTATATTACATGTGAAAGAAACATTTTCTGTATATATATCTGTACTCGCGCATATTATATACACAGACAGATATCATATACATGTAATATACATACATATACTACACATATATGTGTCAATGTATGTATATGTGTGTGTGCATGTTACAATGCGATTATATGGAAAGGTGGAATATCATCTCTCATATTCCAGTTTTACATAAAACCATTTGTGAAATGATAACAGGCGCATGGTTGAACATATTATATCATTAGCAAATCACGCATAAAATTAACATATGAATTGCAAAGAATACAGTAATATATTGAAGCACACGCTATATACGAATCACTAGATACATATTATTTTAGAGATATATTA
>NW_021850429.1:0-3453 GCF_003651465.1 Formica exsecta
AAACAAAATTAAAAATTAATAGAATCATTTAAAATTAGAAATTAACACGAAAAACTAAGAATTTGTATAAAAATTAAAAATTATTACAAATAAAAAAGAAATTTTGATTAAAAACTTTAATTAAATACTTTTACGCCAAACGGCGTATTTAACAGTCGCAACTATTTGATATGGCAAGAAGAAAACCCGCATGCCATTCGTCAGAGCGCATACCAATATCGCTGGTCCGTAAATAAACGTATGAGCAGGAATAATAGCGGATCAAATTGTAAATAAATTCCTTCATTATTAGTAAGTTAAAGAAATTTCTTTTGTAGCTTTAATAACTTTTTTTGGCAATTTTCAGATCGGTCCATATTTCTTACCGCCTCGATTAAATGGAGAGATATATGTAAATTTCTTACAAAATGAGTTGCCTGCTCTACTCGAAAATGTTCCTCTCTTCCTCTCCGCAGAAATAATTTTTCAACACGACGGTGCTCCTGCGCATTTCTCTCGGTAGGTCCGCGAATTTTTAAATGCGCATTACCCCGTTACCCCGGTAGGACGTGGTGGTCCAATTATTTGGCCAGCGCGATCACCAGACTTCGACGTACTGGATTATTTTATATGGGGTTATATTAAAAATTTGGTCGAGGATAGGCGTGATAAAACAGAAGCTGAGGTCAGTGATGCCAGAATTGAGACGCGAGCAACACGACTCCGTAATGGTGGGGATACACACACAAGCGTATACCGTGTACATGTAATGCGCAGAGCGCTCTGTGCACGCTCGAGCGTGCGGGAGTGACGCGGTTCGCGAATGTTGGGCTGTTGCGTTGCGCGTTTCGAGATATGATATGAACGATCCGCAACAATATGTCAAACGTATAGTTCGGGATCTCATACAGGATGCGTCATATATGAGAGTATAAAAGTATATGAATGTTAGAAGTTAAACTTCAACTTGCTCTTTTGAATATTGATGAGTAGATTTTTCTTATTGGCATTCCTTTAAAGGTTATAAATGTTAATGCAAAATTTATTTAAATAAAAATATGTGGCTAGGATGTCACAATACATTTATCATAATAAATATACATAATCATACATTTATATGTTAGCGGGTACAAAATAAGAGAGAGAATATTAAATTTAAGTCACTTTTATTATCTATTTTGACTCTCGCGGCTCTAACTAACGGTGTGTGTGTGTCGTCGCGCGGCGGCTGCTTATATACGGCAGCAAAATACAACCGATCTTTTCAAAAGGATCCAATTGCGCGAGAGCACGTCTCGGTATCCGTCCTCGGCAGATATTATATCGACAAACTACAAAAAACAGTAAATACCTGAGCAGGCATGATCCTAACGGTTATCTTGTTATGCCGAAAAGTCGCTAACATATACATATAATTATTAATGTTCTCATTATAAATTACATATTTTTCTATAACTTTTTTATGAACGAAAATTAACTATAAAAATTTATTCACAGATTATATTTTTAACGGTTGTTTGTGTGTTCGCTAAAATGCTGAGGAGTTTGTTGGCAAATTGTCGAGTGAAGAGTGTCGTTCTCTTTGTACACTTGATTTATTCGTTTCTATGTACAATATATATGATCGTGTCGCAATTCCAGAAGATGTGGTGCGTTCTATTTTGTAGGGGCCCTGAATCAGTACATTCATTATTGTTTTAAATCTGTCAACAACATAATCATATATATGTGGTCAGTATACGTTTGTGTGTGGTAATAGTATTGTAAATATCTATGTATACATAGAAAGTGAAGTTAAATATATAATTATGATTATATATGATATACATTTTTTAATATAGAGTTTGTTACAGTACTTTTTAATCACATTAATTTAATATTTTTTTAATACGCAAGATGGATGAAAAGAATCGTTTGAAACAAATAATATAGTTGTAAAAATAAAAAAAACATTTTTTTATTTTTTAATGTTATAATAAACAAATAAAAAATTAACAAAATAGCGGGAGCTCATTGCATTATATTCGTCAACTTCATTGGATTAAATATATTTGTTGGACAATCGATACATTTCTCGTACAATAAAATGTATCGTGCAATTTTGGCATCACCGGCCCCGATAAAAGCCGTTGGAATATGGTCCTAAAAAGGACCGATTGGGATAAAGTTGCTTGGCTCTAAAAAGAGCCGTTGGAATGCGAGCACGATGGCCTACGCGGAGCTCTGCGTTCTCGCCACATGATGCTGCATCGTGTTCCGTTCAGCAGCCCTGGATGAGACTGCACGGCGTAATGGTGGAGGCGTCCCGGGCGGTGTTAATGGCCCCTGATACTGGCTCCTGTGCCGCCGTGAGCCGAGGAGAACCCGCAATCGTCTGAAGCGTCTCACTCGACGTCGTCCTATGTGACGACGGCGGTAATAGCGACAGCAGAGGTAGCACATATTAATTTTGAATTAATTGATCTTTGCTCGTCGCGCGAGGTCTTAAGTACTCTCCTGAGGGCTTTCCTCTTACAAGATACTGCTCGCGTAATTCGCCGCCCCGCGGCGAAACCGCGAACTACTCGTGGCGCGTTTGCAAGAAAATTCCGCGACACGTGCTTTGTGCGTGAAAACTACTCACGCGCTAATTGCCTGCGCGCAGGCGCTGCGTACGCTTTCGCTTGTGGTGGTGAAATACTGAGATGCCATAGGACCCCTTTGTTTGGGGGAGAGTCTTCCTTTAGCTATAGCTAAATCTGACTATTGGACGCAATGTTCTTTCGGTTGTTTCTGGTCTGTCATTCTGCTGCTGGGTTCTGTTGTGTTAGTCTTGCTTCTACCGAAGTTTCTCCCTTCAGGATATGTATGCTGATTTTAACCTATCGATCGTGATGTTAGTATGTTGGCCGTTGATCCTTAGCTTGAACGTCTTTTTACTTCTGTTGAACACTTCGTATGGCGGCTGGAGAACTCCTGTTGAGCGTCGTATCGTAGATAGACTTGTGATGTTGTGCTCCGTTGGCTGCTACACGTTAGGCTATTGTTCTCAGATGCGCCGTGCCAATTAGTAGTGTTGGATGTCTGAACAGATCGGCTTCAAACTGCTGTCTTTGATCATTTATGATCCTGGCGTGCCTTATCGTGCGATTCAAAGTAAGTACGACTTAATGTTGAGCGACTATTTATGTCTCGTATTGATATCGTTTTGGCCATGCTGAGAATCGGTCGAATCTGATTAAGCAATATCGACATCCTCAAATACTGATAATGATCGGTGCTATGATATCTGTAAGTATGTCGCGTGAGGTTTATAAATTTTCCCTTAAGCTAGATGTTATGTCTTGATATTTTGGCTTTTTGGCATACATGTATGCATATACGTGCCCACTCTATATGCTCACGGTATATGCGTATATACAAGCATTCATAGCGGTTATGCGCGTTATGTGTGTATACGTAGTGGTAACGGCGTGTGTGTGTCTGTGTGTGTGT
>NW_021850429.1:19170-20265 GCF_003651465.1 Formica exsecta
GATAAAACAAGTAAAGTAGAACAGAAAAGATTGAGAAAGAGCTGACTAAAGCAAAGCATTAGAATCAGGGAAAGATCCCAAGGAAAAGTAATTAAGAAAGAATAAAAGATTATTAATGAAATAAAAGTAAGATACGTGACTAAAGAGAAGGAAGTCACGGTCAAGTTCTCGGAAGCTGAGTAAGCAGTTGACGAGACAGCTGACGAGCGGAGCACGAGACATGCTCCGGTCAGGGACACCACACTCCTCCCTAATCAACGACCTAATTGATTAAGATATATAATAAGCGCGAGATGCACCGACGCTCGCTACTCGCTCACTACTCGCTCGCATATATCGATAGTATCGAAGTACCGTACGTATCGCGCCCGACTATTATAATCGCGAATATGTAAAAGTGTACCAAAACCTGTGAAATATATTAATTTATACCTAACGTCCGGGAGTGTCTTATTTCGAGCGTGGATCCTAATCCTTTGGGCGTATAAATCCCTAAAGACCTCTTCCTTAGCGGCTAGAGGCACAACATCCCTAAAAACTTACACTTTAATTAGAAAAAGGTAAAGGAAGACGCCAAGTGTACACACGCCAGTTGTGAAGAACTGTTATATGTATTTACAAAATAGTGTTATTTCAACTGTAAAAAACTATTGTAAAAAACTATTTTTAAAATAGTGCTATTTTAATCTACAAAATAGTTATTTAAATCTGCACAAAATAGTGTTATTTTAAGGCGTGAAAAATGTTTGACAAATTATTTTAATACTTTGTAAAATATATTCTATAAAAATAATGATATTAAAAAGTAGCACCATCTGAATAAAAAGTTGTTATAAAGTTTATTTCCAAAATTTTATAATGTTATAAAAATCGTTAAAAATGTGAACAGTCTACATTCTAATAACAATATGTATATCCTCTCAGGATATCCTCAAAAAATTAATAAAAAAATAAGATAAAATAAAAGACAAAAAATACAAAATTAAAAATTAATAGAATCATTTAAAATTAGAAATAAATACAAAAAATTAAGAATTCATATAAAAATTTAAAAAATAAGATAAAACAAAAGACAAAAAAAACAAAATTAAAAAT
>NW_021850430.1:0-208 GCF_003651465.1 Formica exsecta
TATAAATATATTGAAATACGTTTTGATTAAGATTAAAAGAAGACATGCTTGTTGCATATAAAAACTATATATCAAAAATTATAAAAATTATATATAAAAAGATTATGTTTATATTACATCATATTACATCATATTACATCATATCAATTACATCATTTCTTACTAGGAAATACAGATTAATTTTTATATAATTTGTTTTAGGAACACG
>NW_021850431.1:0-4756 GCF_003651465.1 Formica exsecta
TATTGGCCTTCTTCTTTATTATCCTTCCCCATATACTCTTAAATCTTTATGAATTTTTGGATTAAAATGACTATTATCTTTTTAATAACATTTTACTACTAATTTTATTAAAATTTAATGAAAATATCCTTAGTGGAATAATTAGCTAGAGGATACTTTCGTTTCTGGATTGCTCTGTAAATTACTTTACTCGCCCCCCGGGACTAGCAGGGACTAGTAAACAAACATAAATTGATTGCAAAATTCCGTCGGTAGTCTCAGATTGCATCGCGTCACTTATTTTGCACGAAAACACGTTTACACCAGACGATTTCGTTTTAATTGTATCTACCAAGTCTGGCCTTAAACGAGTCTATTCTACTGGCAACGGAAAGTTTATTTCGCGCGGACGTGTGTCGGAGATCTAATCGATGGCATTCTCCGCGTGCATCGCTATCTACTCCCTATCCTGACACACGGTGACAAATATCAGAAAAATGGAAATTTATAAAATAGTTGCCACTGTGTGTGATACATATTTACACAGCATATATATTTATATAAGCCTAATAGTCTTAATAACTTTTTCATTTATACGTTTTCCACAATTCTGCGCGTAGAATACTACGTTTATATTTATTATGTGCAATTATACAAATTATTCTGCATACAAATTTATATTTTATGTGCATTTGCAATTTTATATATACAATACATATCTATCGCATTAATCAGATTTCGTGTTTGTCTGCAGATACGTTGCAAATCCTTGGAGAGTCCTTTAGTTAATACTTGCAATGCTACGCTGACAATTTCTGTGATTTCAACGTAATTCAAGAGCTAATTAACACAACAACATGCAATATATTGCATGTCATTTACAAAGCTCACAAGGAAATTAATTTAATTTGTTAAATGAAATCAGAGCAATCAAATCATATCGATTATGGCGAGAATCTAATTTATTAGCAATTAATATAATGATTAATGTATAATTCATGTATAATTAATATTGAAACTTTGATTATGTTCTATTAATTATTACGATAAATTACGATTTAAGCTAATTAATAACCGGCGGACATGCGAATGTGCTTACCAATAAAATCTGTAAATAATATAAAGAGTTTCAATCAATAATTTACAGTTTCCTTCCCAATTTTGTTTACTTATATCTGCGTTATCTAGAACAAGTAATTATTGGGAATTTCCATCGCAATCATCTTTTACGATTAAATCATGAACACTCTTTGAATCTTTTTGCAGAAATAAATAATTCCTGATTAATTTAAATTTTTTGTTGTTAAATAATCAACGCAACATTTGATATAAGCTTTACAAAACATCCCGCCATAATACATTTCATAAAGATAGTAAAATTATAAATTAGACTATTAAATGCAATATATTATGTTCATCCGCAACAGGTTCAACGGTTTATAATGTTTGGTTTATAGCATAATTTTAGCAATGTAAATTGCGGTAAAAATATAAATCTGTAAACAAGATTGTTGAGTATAGTTTAATTGTAAATAAAAATGCAATCTTGCAATTTATGACATATTTACTTTACGAGATCACTAAAAATTAACATTACGAAGACCACTATTTCGTTGCATAGGAATTCCAACTTTCCCTCACAACCCGAATCGATTAAATTCTACTTCAAAGTCTCGACTGATCAGAGGGAAAAAATTTGCGATAAAATTCGCACGGAGCATGCTAATCGATCGCTTGCTTGCTTGCTTGCCGTATGAGTCGCTCGATTTAACCCTGATCGGTTTCTGATAATCCTCGACTTATTCGAAACACTCATAGCACGTACTGGTGTTTCGTTTTTCGATCAAATTTCGTCATGATTGACACTATCGAAGAGAATTTCTTGTGGACTTAAAGAAGAAATATTTTATAGAAAAGTTAAATTTTCTCCTGATATAAATTTATGATTAATATTTTTAACAATTTTCTAATATTTTATGACTGATATTTAATAGAGCAATATTTAATTAATAATAACAAAAAATTATTACTATCGCCACAAGTTTCATTATATATTGTTAAGCATATATTCATTTAAAGTTGCCTATTGTAAATCGTTGAATTAAAATCATATATACAATGTTTTTTAAAAGCTATACAAAATTCTATTCTGAGAATATAGCCAAAGCTATTTTAAGAATACAATTAGCATGGTTTTATTACTCGCTTTAAACTTATTTTTCGTGAATTTACAGTTTTTATTAAATTTTGTTGAAACGTCCTTTTATTCAAATAGGCAAAAATTCTATAGGGCAAAAATAATTTCCGTATGTAATTAACAATCGTGAGTTTGCGGAAAAGTAGTTAATTTTTTCACCCTCCGGGGGTTTGGCAAAACCAAAACGTTCCTCGACTTGCTCGTTTCATTAGTATAAATTCAGTTGTAATATCTCAAAGTTCAGCCGGAGTTTTTATGTCGTTCTAAATAAAATAGTTAATTAATATATATATACACTAACAGGTAACAGCTGTGTCTACGCTTTCCTATTAATTAAAAACTATTGTTAATTCTTATACAACGACATTATTTTATTGCTAACAAAGAATCTTCTACACAAGAGAACATTATACAAATTCTAAAGCCCGTTTTAAATAATCTATAATCCATAATAAAATTTTTTTTATAAATCCATGTATTTTTTAAAAGAAATGTATGTATTCTGATACGTATTTTGAATATAAGTGTACATTTTTAGATTCGTCAAATGTTTTAAGTATTACAAAACATTGAAAATGTTAGACGGATTTCTGTTTCGTTCGAAAATTCTATCGCGGATAGAATCGTTTAAAATTGAATTGAGCTAACAGGAAGCTCAAAGAAATTCTCGAGCAAAAGCAATTAGAGAAGACACAATTTATATCGAGATATAATTCAGAGTAAAACTGTCAAAACGAGCGTTTTCCGATGCTCATATTTAACTCATTATTGCCGAAAAGATCATCGGGCGAAGAAAAGCCAGAACGTAAAAAAAGGTGCTGCACGCATGGATCAAGTATTTAACGGCGAACTAACTGAATAGCATAATTTTTCGCCGCACAAACCACCCATATTAAAACTGTATCGAATTTCGATAGCGGCGGTTTCAACGTTATAAAATTTATTAGCGCAAATTGGAACGTCATCTGTCTCGTTATAATTCCGTAAGTCGATAGTCTACCACCGTGTCGCGCTATTACTATTCCGCGCGATCGTCGCCGGAAGACCTGGGAAGGGAAAGACTCATGAGACTAGAGAAAATGCTTTCGTTATCACACTAGGGAAACCGGAATCGATATCTCGCAGACGAGAGTGCATGGCACCCTGGAGACGCATCTGTCGCAATGGCAAGCTGTGACAATCGCGATCAGTTTCAATATTGCATTCTATTGTATTTCTTGGTTACTCACTTTTGTTAGTCTTACAAAAGCGCGATTTACCGAGATTACGAAAGTATACTTTATTTGACTTGGAACGTGAAGAAAGTATCGGAAAGTACGTACGGAAGATAAATGATAAGATATTTTTATTAAAATATGATGTGACGTAAAATGAGATATTGATTAATATAGATATGTTATCTATATTCTATATTTTATATTACACAAAGATAAACTGTGATTATTAAGCGAAAACAAGAGACATATAATATATTAGACAATACATAGAGAGAGAAGCATCTTTAAATGTAATGTATTATATTTTACAATAAAAACTTGCAAACACATTATATCTGTACTTATGATAAAGCTATCGTTACATTTTTCTACAATTATTATTAAAATAAAAAAAGAGAAATTAAATAATACAATATTGAATTGCATTACTATGCAATAATTTATAAAATGATATTAATTAGAGTATTCATAATTGTATGTCGATGCAATGATCTTGAAGAAAAAATTGATTGATATAATGCGTTTTAAAATTCACATCATGCTTCTGCTTTATAGAAACCTTAACATCAGAAAAGAGGTTACATCCTCTGGTTACAATATCGAAATGTAATTGATACCACTTTACCGTAACAGTTCTATTTAAGTTAGCTTTTACCCCTCCTCTCAGTATCATATTGTTCACTTTCTAGATATGGATAAAAGCCAGGGCTGACTCTAAGCTATTTGACGATTCAAGCAAATAAATTTTTTATCTATCCTTCCTATAAATTTTATCTTCTAAATTTATCGATAGTTAAATGTTACGTGTGGGCTACTGAAGTTTTGCATAAAAGTGTTGAAGAAAGGAAATAAGTAAAGCAAAGAATGTTGGAATAATGTAGGCACTTAATTCAGTTGTGCATAAATTAATTTATATGAGGATATCAATCTTCTATGAAAAAAATATGTGATTTTTAATATATTTCTCGACCTAATCATAAGATAATATTAAAATGATAGAAATGATTATACTTTACTTAAGAAAAATAAAATTTATGTTTAAAAAATATTTTTTAAATTTAACGTTTCTTTTAAAAATCACTTTTACTTTACTAGAGTCTGCCCTGAAATAAAAGTGATACGACGACGACGGTCGTTTCGATTTCACGTGGATGCACACCCATATATCGCTCGTCCGATCGTGTCGTTCTATGTAACTGCAGATGGCACGGCATTGATGATTGTAATATACCCTCATCCGAATAAAATATAGCTTAATATCTCTCGATCCCCGTTTCTCTACGGGCTAAGAGGTGTTCGTGACAGGCGCATATAAAAAATTTCATTTTATATCTAACATCCATCATATTCTCTGTTCCAGCTT
>NW_021850431.1:5386-20902 GCF_003651465.1 Formica exsecta
TTCAGCACTTCGCGGATTTAACTACAGTTTCGTGATATTTATTCCAAGCACGCTGCGCTTGACCGCCATTATCTGTTTCAATGTTTTTATATGGTAAGAGAATTAACACAGTATATTGTGTTGAGATGTACTCTTATTTAGACGGATCGAGTAGTATTGTCCACTATTTATATTTAGCGCGCGCTGCTTTTACAAAATATATTGAAGATCACTCGATTTTCTTCAAGTTAGAAAGCTACAATAACTAGACGACTCAAGAATTAAGTATAAGATTTCCTTTGTCATAAGATAATAATTCTATAAGACACACAATATTATCCACATTTTTTTAACAAATTCACGCGAGTGCAAATATACAGTGACAGCATTTTAATTAAAAAAATGCAAAAACCAACACAAAATTACATAAATAAATCGATTTTAATGCGAGTAGATTATTGGCCTTCTTCTTTATTATCTTTCCCCATATACTCTTAAATCTTTATGAATTTTTGGATTAAAATGACTATTATCTTTTTAATAACATTTTACTACTAATTTTATTAAAATTTAATGAAAATATCCTTAGTGGAATAATTAGCTAGAGGATACTTTCGTTTCTGGATTGCTCTGTAAATTACTTTACTCGCCCCCCGGGACTAGCAGGGACTAGTAAACAAACATAAATTGATTGCGAAATTCCGTCGGTAGTCTCAGATTGCATCGCGTCACTTATTTTGCACGAAAACACGTTTACACCAGACGATTTCGTTTTAATTGTATCTACCAAGTCTGGCCTTAAACGAGTCTATTCTACTGGCAACGGAAAGTTTATTTCGCGCGGACGTGTGTCGGAGATCTAATCGATGGCATTCTCCGCGTGCATCGCTATCTACTCCCTATCCTGACACACGGTGACAAATATCAGAAAAATGGAAATTTATAAAATAGTTGCCACTGTGTGTGATACATATTTACACAGCATATATATTTATATAAGCTCAATAGTCTTAATAACTTTTTCATTTATACGTTTTCCACAATTCTGCGCGTAGAATACTACGTTTATATTTATTATGTGCAATTATACAAATTATTCTGCATACAAATTTATATTTTATGTGCATTTGCAATTTTATATATACATATCTATCGCATTAATCAGATTTCGTGTTTGTCTGCAGATACGTTGCAAATCCTTGGAGAGTCCTTTAGTTAATACTTGCAGTGCTACGCTGACAATTTCTGTGATTTCAACGTAATTCAAGAGCTAATTAACACAACAACATGCAATATATTGCATGTCATTTACAAAGCTCACAAGGAAATTAATTTAATTTGTTAAATGAAATCAGAGCAATCAAATCATATCGATTATGGCGAGAATCTAATTTATTAGCAATTGATATAATGATTAATGTATAATTAATGTATAATTAATATTGAAACTTTGATTATGTTCTATTAATTATTACGATAAATTACGATTTAAGCTAATTAATAACCGGCGGACATGCGAATGTGCTTACCAATAAAATCTGTAAGTAATATAAAGAGTTTCAATGAATAATTTACAGTTTCCTTCCCAATTTTGTTTACTTATATCTGCGTTATCTAGAACAAGTAATTATTGGGAATTTCCATCGCAATCATCTTTTACGATTAAATCATGAACACTCTTTGAATCTTTTTGCAGAAATAAATAATTCCTGATTAATTAAAATTTTTTGTTGTTAAATAATCAACGCAACATTTGATATAAGCTTTACAAAACATCCCGCCATAATACATTTCATAAAGATAGTAAAATTATAAATTAGACTATTAAATGCAATATATTATGTTCATCCGCAACACGTTCAACGGTTTATAATGTTTGGTTTATAGCATAATTTTAGTAATGTAAATTGCGGTAAAAATATAAATCTGTAAACAAGATTGTTGAGTATAGTTTAATTGTAAATAAAAATGCAATCTTGCAATTTATGACATATTTACTTTACGAGATCACTAAAAATTAACATTACGAAGACCACTATTTCGTTGCATAGGAATTCCAACTTTTCCTCACAACCCGAATCGATTAAATTCTACTTCAAAGTCTCGACTGATCAGAGGGAGAAAATTTGCGATAAAATTCGCACGGAGCATGCTAATCGATCGCTTGCTTGCTTGCTTGCCGTATGAGTCGCTCGATTTAACCCTGATCGGTTTCTGATAATCCTCGACTTATTCGAAACACTCATAGCACGTACTGGTGTTTCGTTTTTCGATCAAATTTCGTCATGATTGACACTATCGAAGAGAATTTCTTGTGGACTTAAAGAAGAAATATTTTATAGAAAAGTTAAATTTTCTCCTGATATAAATTTATGATTAATATTTTTAACAATTTTCTAATATTTTATGACTGATATTTAATAGAGCAATATTTAATTAATAATAACAAAAAATTATTACTATCGCCACAAGTTTCATTATATATTGTTAAGCATATATTCATTTAAAGTTGCCTATTGTAAATCGTTGAATTAAAATCATATATACAATGTTTTTTAAAAGCTATACAAAATTCTATTCTGAGAATATAGCCAAAGCTATTTTAAGAATACAATTAGCATGGTTTTATTACTCGCTTTAAACTTATTTTTCGTGAATTTACAGTTTTTATTAAATTTTGTTGAAACGTCCTTTTATTCAAATAGGCAAAAATTCTATAGGGCAAAAATAATTTCCGTATGTAATTAACAATCGTGAGTTTGCGGAAAAGTAGTTAATTTTTTCACCCTCCGGGGGTTTGGCAAAACCAAAACGTTCCTCGACTTGCTCGTTTCATTAGTATAAATTCAGTTGTAATATCTCAAAGTTCAGCCGGAGTTTTTATGTCGTTCTAAATAAAATAGTTAATTAATATATATATACACTAACAGGTAACAGCTGTGTCTACGCTTTCCTATTAATTAAAAACTATTGTTAATTCTTATACAACGGCATTATTTTATTGCTAACAAAGAATCTTCTACACAAGAGAACATTATACAAATTCTAAAGCCCGTTTTAAATAATCTATAATCCATAATAAAATTTTTTTTATAAATCCATGTATTTTTTAAAAGAAATGTATGTATTCTGATACGTATTTTGAATATAAGTGTACATTTTTAGATTCGTCAAATGTTTTAAGTATTACAAAACATTGAAAATGTTAGACGGATTTCTGTTTCGTTCGAAAATTCTATCGCGGATAGAATCGTTTAAAATTGACTTAAGCTAACAGGAAGCTCAAAGAAATTCTCGAACAAAAGCAATTAGAGAAGACACAATTTATATCGAGATATAATTCAGAGTAAAACTGTCAAAACGAGCGTTTTCCGATGCTCATATTTAACTCATTATTGCCGAAAAGATCATCGGGCGAAGAAAAGCCAGAACGTAAAAAAAGTTGCTGCACGCATGGATCAAGTATTTAACGGCGAACTAACTGAATAGCATAATTTTTCGCCGCACAAACCACCCATATTAAAACTGTATCGAATTTCGATAGCGGCGGTTTCAACGTTATAAAATTTATTAGCGCAAATTGGAACGTCATCTGTCTCGTTATAATTCCGTAAGTCGATAGTCTACCACCGTGTCGCGCTATTACTATTCCGCGCGATCGTCGCCGGAAGACCTGGGAAGGGAAAGACTCATGAGACTAGAGAAAATGCTTTCGTTATCACACTAGGGAAACCGGAATCGATATCTCGCAGACGAGAGTGCATGGCACCCTGGAGACGCATCTGTCGCAATGGCAAGCTGTGACAATCGCGATCAGTTTCAATATTGCATTCTATTGTATTTCTTGGTTACTCACTTTTGTTAGTCTTACAAAAGCGCGATTTACCGAGATTACGAAAGTATACTTTATTTGACTTGGAACGTGAAGAAAGTATCGGAAAGTACGTACGGAAGATAAATGATAAGATATTTTTATTAAAATATGATGTGACGTAAAATGAGATATTGATTAATATAGATATGTTATCTATATTCTATATTTTATATTACACAAAGATAAACTGTGATTATTAAGCGAAAACAAGAGACATATAATATATTAGACAATACATAGAGAGAGAAGCATCTTTAAATGTAATGTATTATATTTTACAATAAAAACTTGCAAACACATTATATCTGTACTTATGATAAAGCTATCGTTACATTTTTCTACAATTATTATTAAAATAAAAAAAAGAGAAATTAAATAATACAATATTGAATTGCATTACTATGCAATAATTTATAAAATGATATTAATTAGAGTATTCATAATTGTATGTCGATGCAATGATCTTGAAGAAAAAATTGATTGATATAATGCGTTTTAAAATTCACATCATGCTTCTGCTTTATAGAAACCTTAACATCAGAAAAGAGGTTACATCCTCTGGTTACAATATCGAAATGTAATTGATACCACTTTACCGTAACAGTTCTATTTAAGTTAGCTTTTACCCCTCCTCTCAGTATCATATTGTTCACTTTCTAGATATGGATAAAAGCCAGGGCTGACTCTAAGCTATTTGACGATTCAAGCAAATAAATTTTTTATCTATCCTTCCTATGAATTTTATTTTCCAAATTTATCGATAGTTAAATGCTACGTGTGGGCTACTGAAGTTTTGCATAAAAGTGTTGAAGAAAGGAAATAAGTAAAGCAAAGAATGTTGGAATAATGTAGGCACTTAATTCAGTTGTGCATAAATTAATTTATATGAGGATATCAATCTTCTATGAAAAAAATATGTGATTTTTAATATATTTCTCGACCTAATCATAAGATAATATTAAAATGATAGAAATGATTATACTTTACTTAAGAAAAATAAAATTTATGTTTAAAAAATATTTTTTAAATTTAACGTTTCTTTTAAAAATCACTTTTACTTTACTAGAGTCTGCCCTGAAATAAAAGTGATACGACGACGACGGTCGTTTCGATTTCACGTGGATGCACACCCATATATCGCTCGTCCGATCGTGTCGTTCTATGTAACTGCAGATGGCACGGCATTGATGATTGTAATATACCCTCATCCGAATAAAATATAGCTTAATATCTCTCGATCCCCGTTTCTCTACGGGCTAAGAGGTGTTCGTGAAAGGCGCATATAAAAAATTTCATTTTATGTCTAACATCCATCATATTCTCTGTTCCAGCTTATAATCGTCTTTTTACAAATACCGTGAAAATACTCTTCCAATGAATTTATATACATAATTTAATCGTCTGCACTAAACTAATTTGCACTTTACTAAATTTACAAATACTTAACAAACGTAGAAATATATTAGGAAATATCCCCTGTGTCTAAATATCTATATGTAATGATAAATGTGTAATCTATTGATGCATATGAAGATGTATATATATATTTTAAATATTTTTTATGTTTGTTTATTCGCATCTTTTACTTTTACATGCAAAATGCAAATTTGTAATTTAAATATATACAAGCTGTTATAAAAGTTTTTTGCATTTTTATGTCTACGGGAACAAAATCCAACATAATATTCTTTTCGTATAATAATCGTTCTTTTTGACGCACTCGTGTATATTCTCTTGCTAAGCTTTGATACGGTCATGACAAAAAAAAGATCATTTCCGCGCGTCCTTTTCTTAGACGAAGAAAATTCTTGTCGGATAGAAATATATACATAAAAACCTTGAAACGTCCGCGTTGTTCAGAGGCCGAGTGTGTAACATGCTTTGAAGAACTCAAAATGTTATTTGTTTAAAAGGAAAGAACACAATGGAGATATAAAAATACTCAAGCAGAACATAAAATACAATCATACATATATCGTACAAAATTTTCTTTGTTATATTTTCTTTTTATTAATCTAACGAAAAAATGTTTATTAAACCCTTCTCATATTAAATATCAAATTATAATTATAAAAAATAAAACAAAAAATATAGTAGAGGTAAAAATAATGAAAATTTCAAATTTCTTTACTAACGCAATCTGATATCTAACAAAAAGTATTATTTTTCAAGCATTTATTCATTCTACTAGATAAAGACTAAAAAACCACATTGTAGATAATATAATTCTGATTCTTCTAACTATTTTTGTGTTATCAATACAACCTACAGTGTTAAAAATAACTTCCGTTATAACGTTTCTTTCGAAAGATCGAATAGCAATAGACGGAAGACATACGATGCGCGTGGAAATCGTGCGGATAAAGAATGTCGATCTTACTCTAAAAAAATGCGAATGAACCAAGCGGAAAAATGTAAAACTCCGAAGAGAAAACATTGGAATACGATCGGTATTCATCGAGGCGTTCGCCGCCGCAAAAAAAGACATCTATTGTATCAAATGTTTCATAATTTTTTTACCAAGTACTAGAACAACCCGCTTTTTTTTACGGACATTTCCCAATGGGACCTCCTCTAACCTCTTAGTCCCCTCTTTAACTTTTTAGTTTCTTTAACTTTTTAATATATATATAAATTTAGTTAAAGTTTAGATTTATGAACAGATTAAATATATTAAAAGTTTAGATTAAATTATAAAAAGTTTAGATATATATATTAGGTTGTCCGTTAATTTGGCAATTTTCAAAATTCTTATGGGACCCCCTCTAACTTTTCAGTCCCCCCTCTAACTTTTTAATACATATATAAATTTAGTTAAAGTTTAGATTTATAAAAGGGTTAAATATATTCGTCCAATGTTTTATTGTACGACACTTTTCAATTATTAACATATAATTCGGATTGAAAACGCGCAAAAAATTAAACAATTGAATCGAAGAATCAAGTAATTAGCATAACGAAAGACTTCGTGATAAATCAATTTTTTAATAAAAATATATAATCTGTAATTTAAAGTATTCGTCTATATTTTAATATTATATAGTATATATATTATATAGTACATAAAAATATTTTGACAACCGTCTATAGCCGAAAAAACACTTTTCGGTACATTTGAAATTGGATATTAACTGGTTTATTTGAAAACCTATGGAGCGAACAACATTCATTTTGACCTCATTTGAAAGATAATTTAATTCTGAACAAAAAGTTTCCTATAAACATGGGTCGAAAAATGCTTCCTTAAAGAATTAGCGCCCAAAAACCTCTGAAATGACGGTTATTTTATACATTTTTACAAATATCAGGGAAAGTATGCGTTTTTTAACAAAAAGTACCGAAATATCTTAAAATGATATTTGCTGAATCTTACTTCTTTTATTTATTATATAAAATATTATAAACTATTCAGATTATATATGTAGCATGTAGTCGTATCTCTTATATCTATGTGTGTGTATAGATCTTATCGATAAATCCGCTACTACACGCGAGATTAAATGTCGTCGATACATTCTTTTCTCCTCGTTGTGTTTTATAGTTTCTCGTGTACCGGATTGAAACCCCTTGCAACCGGAATGGAAAGAAAAGCAGACACTACTTATGGATTTCGCCGCTGGCACCCGAATGTCTGGCTTCTGGCTCCACTTTGGCTGACCGAATCGATGATTCATGTACACACAGTCATAGGTATGATTCTACATGCGCAATGCGAACACAGGGTGTTTTAGAAACAAAGAAAATAAATAGGAAGCGTTTCTCCAATTATTCTTTCAATAATATTTATTCTCTAAAAATTCGAGAACAAATTACTTGATAAATCGTGTCGAACTTTATTTCTTTCTAACAAAAATTTAATATTGAATTTGATTGTGGTAACAATATTTAACATATTTTTTTCTCGATTACTTTAATGCAATTAAGTAAATTTTTTTAAGTATAAATTCAATCACACAATAAAATTTTAAAACTTTTAATCATCTAGATATTTAATATTAATAATTAAAAAGTAGTGACTAATGATAACGATAATAATAACAAAGTGAAAGAACAAAATAAAAGATTTTCACAAACTTAGAGATGCTTTACACAATTTTGTCTGTTCTTAAAATAATTTTCTGTAATAATCAAACACTCTGTATTACCGCGAAGAACGACAATCGATCACCGAAGTTCGCGACTGGAAAAACATTTGCAATTTATTGCGCGCGAAAATTGCTTGCAACTTCAACCTTTAACTTTAACCGCCGAATATTCTCGAGTTTCGGTTGTCGCGGAAATACAAAGTTCAACTTTTGCGTAGATTATATACTGCAGTCACTGTAATATTGCGTCATGTTAAATTTTGTACATCATCACTTCCTTTAGATAATTAAATTGCTATTCAAAACTTTGAAACAGAGGCAATATTTTTTTAAATAAAATTCTATTAAAACGACGTTATTGCTACAATTTTGAATAGTATACTCGTCAACAAAATTATCGCATAGATAATTTTATATCAAAATTTCGCGAAACTTCAAATAAGTATAACTCCGCCAAAAATTGTCGCATTTGAAAAACTTTTTTTTCATTCTCAAGCTTAAAGTCTGTACTTTAAAAAGCATTTGTTACATTTCTGCGGTAACAGCCATGAAAGCCTCTTAACTTTTTCAGTAACATACATATACTGCAACTGCTTTTTATGACTTATTGTGCAACTGCTTTTTATGCGAGATATAACACAGTTAGATTGCAGTAAAAGCAAAACTTTTTCAGAGAGCGCACTCGTTATCAGCATTTTCCCACAGCAGCTGATAGTTTTAAACTGTGAGAAAATTCCAAATTTAAAACAATAATCTGACAATAATCGAATAACGTGGTTGCTTTAAGCTTTTAGAGTACAATTATATATTATTTTATTATTCTGTGTATATGATAATACATAAATAATGTTAGAATTATTAACACGAAATAAAAAGTAGAAAATTTTGTCAATCAAGAAAAATATTTAAAAATTATAATTTTGTATCAAACATATTTTTTAAATTTTGTTATTATAAAGAAAAATCGACGAATTAATAGAATTTAAAAAATTCTCTTTATTAAGAAATTATAAAAATTAAATTTTTTATATATAACATAATCTTAATTTAAATGTACAAGTTAATAGCGTTTACTCATCATCATATTTCGTTCATATATTTTATTTTTTAAGATGCCGACACGCATATCTTGCAATAAACTATCTAGACAATGTTGTAAATCTTATTGTCAAATTCATGAATGCTTTCAGAGAGACATTCATAACCAATTCAGCGATGTCGTTTCCTACACAGAATATCACGAAATCCCACGTTATACGGTGGTGATTCATGAAATTTAATGTCTTTGTACCGGTATCTCTGATATAGCGATATAAACTTGCAGACTATTTATATCTAGAAAGCAGTTATTTATCTCGTACCCTTTGAATCTGCCACTGTCACGATAAGAGTTGACTCAAGTGATCAAATGCAAGAGAGTGTAAATAATATCAGAACTTTTTTCAAATGTTGACTGTAATTGCAGTAAATAAAAGTCATAATTCTTGAAATAAAAAAAATATAAATTAAGGAAATTTCTATAAGACTATTGTACTATTTTGATAATTATTACAATATAATAATTATTAAAAACAGAGTTATGAATAAAACAAATAAAATATTTTAACACTATAAGTAAATTATATTTTAATAAAAGGCTTGTAAATATTTTCAGGCAATTTTTTACATGAAAAAAAAATACAAGTCCATTGTAAATGAATTTAATGGTAAAAAAATGTCACAGCATTCAATATTATACATATCGCATTGATAACATTAAACAAATCACGGTCAAAATAAAGTAAATTGCCATGTGTATATATTGAGTTATATAAAACATACATAAATGCGAGATATGCGATTCTATTGATAGTCGCGCTTTTAAATAACAAAAGTAATACGTTTGAATGGAATTTTGAAATTCTGTATTCAGCGAGTGATAGAAACGAGTGATCGTTGATTTGCATTCCAGCAAGCAAAATGTAATTAACGCGATTGCAGATGCTTTGACAAGCTTCATTTCACCGCAGAATGCCTTTCATTGAAACCTCGATACTACGCTTCTATGACACTTTTCGCGATAAAGTTCAACGCCATCATTGGCTTTTACACAATGTATCTACAAATGTTTTCAATATATCTATATTGTCTATTTATAACAATATTCAGTTTATTAAATAAATATTATAAGTTTCAAATAATTTAGAAATAAGCTATTCAATTAAATAATGTTAGAAAAAAAGATGCAATAGACAAAGGAGAATATATATACTCATAACAAATTGATAAATATAAATTACGGGAAAAAGAAAAGAAATTGTTTAGTGAATTAAAAAATATTAATTTTTAAATGAGTTATATTATACGACGTGACAATTGTTTAATGTCTTACTGTCGTCACGATTTAAAGAGTGCGATACTCAGACGTCGTTAAAATAATATACCGCATCCGTTCTCAGTAACGACAGATTATCTTTCATCTTCTTATTTAACATGCAAATGGCGATCCCGAATCGTCTAACCGTATATTTATACATACTTGATTCTTTGGAAAAAAAAAACTGTTAAATATACCCAGAAAAAAAACCGGATTTTATGGATTCTGAGAATCACAAATGAATTATCTATTTAAATCGGTCATTTGAGAAACAATGCGCGAGCACAAAACTAAAATTTTTGCAAATTTAAAATATCTTTCTGGAATTTGTCTCATTAATAAACTAAATCTCACTGTTGGAAATTTCGAAGAAAATTCTTATCACGCGTCTTACCATGTGCCGCGTAAATCAATTAATTAGCGCGAAACAAATAAAATATTTTAACACTATAAGTAAATTATATTTTAATAAAAGGCTTGTAAATATTTTCAAGCAATTTTTTATATAAAAAAAAAATCACGAGTCCATTGTAAATGAATTTAATGGTAAAAAAATGTCAAAGCATTCAATATTATACATATCGTATTGATAACATTAAACAAATCACAGTCAAAA
Source organism: Formica exsecta (assembly GCF_003651465.1). NCBI lineage: Eukaryota > Metazoa > Arthropoda > Insecta > Hymenoptera > Formicidae > Formica > Formica exsecta. Next base: position 16,297 of record NW_021850431.1, read on the forward strand.
TAAAGTAAATTGCCACGTGTATTGAGTTATATAAAACATACATAAATGCGAGATATGCGATTCTGTTGACAGTCGCGCTTTCAAACTACAAAAGTAATACGTTCGAATGTAATTTTGCAATTCTGTATTCAGCGAGTGATAGAAACGAGTGATCGTTGATTTGCATTCCAGCAAGCAAAATGTAATTAACGCGATTGCAGATGCTTTGACAAGCTTCATTTCACCGCAGAATGCCTTTCATTGAAACCTCGATACTACGCTTCTATGACACTTTTCGCGATAAAGTTCAACGCCATCATTGGCTTTTACACAATGTATCTAAAAATGTTTTCAATATATCTATATTGTCTATTTATAACAATATTCAGTTTATTAAATAAATATTATAAGTTTCAAATAATTTAGAAATAAGCTATTCAATTAAATAATTTTAGAAAAAAAGATGCAATGGACAAAGGAAAATATATATACTCATAACAAATTGATAAATATAAATTAGGGAAAAAAGAAAAGAAATTGTTTAGTGAAATAAAAAATATTAATTTTTAAATGAGTTATATTATGCGACGTGACAATTGTTTAATGTCTTACTGTCGTCACGATTTAAGGAGTGCGATACTCAGACGTCGTTAAAATAATATACCGCATCCGTTCTCAGTAACGACAGATTATCTTTCATCTTCTTATTTAACATGCGAATGGCAATCCCGAATCGTCTAACCGTATATTTATACATACTTGATTCTTTGGAAAAAAAAAACTGTTAAATATACCCAGAAAAAAAACCGGATTTTATGGATTCTGAGAATCACAAATGAATTATCTATTTAAATCGGTCATTTGAGAAACAATGCGCGAGCACAAAACTAAAATTTTTGCAAATTTAAAATATCTTTCTGGAATTTGTCTCATTAATAAACTAAATCTCACTGTTGGAAATTTCGAAGAAAATTCTTATCACGCGTCTTACCATGTGCCGCGTAAATCAATTAATTAGCGCGCTTAAGCAAACAATGTGTATGGAAATGCTCGGTTACAATCGCATCCACGTGCGCACATGGACACGTGTAATGCATTCAGTGATATACAGAAGTTGGAACCGATAAAGATGTATAATAATACATATGCGCCAAATAGATTTAACACTACTGTTGTATCCCACAGATAATTATTAAGAGAGTAACTTGAAATATAATTGCTCACACACAATTACATCAAACACGAATTTATTTATTTGCATTAAATGATAATTTTTATTAATTTTAATTAATCTTGAAATTTAAATAGAAATACAATCACATTATACGTATAGCGTAATTCAAATTTGATATATATTTTATAATAGAAAAAGAAAGAGAGAAGAAAAAGTGTATGGTGCGCGTGTATTCTTTTATTATTTATTTATTTAACTTTTTTAACGTGAAAAAAAATTAATGTGTAAAATGTATAAATAAATGTAACAATACAAAACTTTTCCAGTACTATTCATGCATATATTATATTCACAGAAATGTGCGATTGAACGGTGAAATCTGTTATCTTTCCATATTGTTATGTAACCCTTCCGGAGTTACATCTCGTTCGCGCGCACGCGACGTAAGTCCTTTAACTTATCTATGGTATTTCACTCTGTGCAAGAGAAAATACAATTCCGCGAAATTCTATCGAGGAATTCGATTGAATCGGTGATGCGAACAGCGACATGATTCGAAACCAGAAATGTTTGAAAATCTTCCTCTAACACACGCGAAAACGAAAGAAACGAACGTGCCTTTCCGGTGGAGAATATCTAGTTTCTTTTGTATGAAGATGCTTTCTCTTGCATTTTCAACTCTGTGAACATTTTCGAATCGATTTTCACGTATCTCTCTGTTTGCGTCTTTAAATCTCGGCAAATATTGATGGTTCGCAGATTAGATGTAACAATATTTGACTATTCTCAGATTGTATATTCTTCAAAATTTCCGGTAATTTCTCGGTAATTATTTGTTTTTGTAATAAGAAATGGAACATTGTAATAATAAGTAGACTGATGGTTGCGTATATAAATTCATCTTTGCATTATTTATTATCCAAAATGCACCAAATACGAAAAAAAAGAAATATTTTAATTACAGTTTTATTTGTTATTTTTTGTATTTTATTTTTGTATTATTTTTTTGTTATTCTTTATTTATATAATATATTCTATTTAGATTTTGTTTTCTTCATGTATCGCAAAAATTCTAGATACCAAAATAAAATATTAAAAATAACTTTTTTTCATTTCTGAATTAAAATTCCAAATATAAAGCTCTAAATATAAGTATATAGAAACTCATGATATATGTAGAAGGATCGATTTAATATAATTTGAATTGATCTGAATAGCAAATTCAATAGTTGCGATAATAGAATTAATGAGGAATGCAACAGTACAATATGTTGAAAACTTTATAATAACCAAACAATTTAACATATTTCATATCGAGTTAATACCGAATAAATAGCATCTATTACAATTTAATAACTCTCGCCATTAACCTACATACATCCATGATCGTTTTCGTAAACCTACACCTACATATCTAATTTATATCCTATAAGTATATTTTACTACTAGATAACACGCAGATGATATTAATGGCACTCCAGATATGATTACAACGATAAATTTCCTATACATCTTATTTTATGATTTATTAGATTGCATTGTAAAATTTCATACTTTCATGCGTTTTTCAATCCATTTTTAAAAAATATCAAGATATGTAAAAATCTCGATAAAATTTAAATATGATGAAATCATAAAAAAAACGGAATTACTTATAAAGATGCGAGGATATGCTTCGCGAGAGAATTTTTCCTCGCTTTCGTAGCTAGATCTTTCCAAAGACAAGAATTTTAAAGGGTACACGATTCACCGAAGACCGTTGTAATTCGGCAAAAAGTTTTCGACATTCACGTCGCGTCCCTTGGAAATGGGAATTCGATGTCGATACAATAAAGAAAAAAAATCGTGATCTGAAAATACAACTCATCTATCGTCGATTGATTATTTAATGCTTAAATACTTTTGCGTGACACTTTAGATACCTTCTTTTAAATGTATCCAGTTTTATATATTTTTTTAAATTATTTTATTTTCTCTCTCTCTTTAAATTAATTGTATAGATAAGTAAATGCAAAATAATATACGACATTACTAGTAATAGCAATGGATAACAAAAATAATTATCTAATTAATTACATATGAATTCTACAAGCGGTGGATTTCATTGATTAATGTATTGCGAAAAACTTGTTATGAAATATTATTTCGAGTCAGACTATATATATATAAAGTCAGACAAGCCGAAAAAGAAATATTGCAAGAATTGTGCGGATTAGAGCCAGTTATACTGGATTGCAATTAAAATCTAGTGCTGTCGCTACTAATCGCACCTGTGCAATTTCCATAGCACATTGCAGAATATTCATGTGTGATTTATGGCAAAATACAATTATAAATATTAGAATAGCTCAGTGCAGAACGTAATAAGCATTGACAGCCGAGTTTAAAAAAATTATGATAAGTAAAATTAGAGAGCGTTTGCAAACTCAAATTTACAGTAAATTTTGTACTGATCCACGGCATATTAATATCGTATAAAGCACTTTAAAAAATGTATCTTTCTTTATCTTTATATTTTAATCCTAATTGCGTGGCCCATCCTATATATAATATCTGAGCTCCGAAGACTAATGTCTATCGGCGGATGTCGATCGATGGCGCGACGTAATTAATCTATTCCCCTGAACAGTATCGCTTCGCGCGTGGAACTCGTCGGTAATCACACTTCCCTGTCTGTGTTTCCTTAAAGCGTAATTAATGTTATCGAGAGAACGACATAGTAATCAATGGTACAACTATTCCTTTGAATTGAAAGAAAATTGCACGAATGACGGATCATAACAAAAATATTGCAAAAAATAAGGGAAAATACGGCATAAAGAGCCACGCGTAGTACTTAGGGCGCAAAAATAATATTTATTGATTAAAATAATTATTATAAAAACTGTAAATGGTGTACGTTTTGACCTCTTTTTTGGATCATCTTCACTGCAACTTAACAGTCATATATGAATGGAATCAAAACGCAGTCGGATAAGCGTATCGAACAAAAAGTGTGCAAAATAAAGCATGTGATAATTTAAAAATCTGAATATGCGCAAAATTGAAAAACGAATTTTTTAACATGTTTTTTAATTAATTAAAAATATTGCAATTTAAATTTTATTCTATAAACTTGTGTGTATGTGTATAATAGAATAAAAGAAAAATGTATCATAGTTCTATATTTATACAAATATTTAAGATATTTATTATGTAAATGGAAATTAAAAGCAAGAAAAAAATATTATTATTTTATCTATTATTAGTCCAGTATTTGAGTATAGCAATATATAATCTTAAATATCACTTAATCCATGAAAGAAAAACAATATATTATTATTGTACTTAAATTTAAAAAGAAAATCTTTTTATCCAACATATATTTTTTACGAAAATCTTTTTCTTATATTCAAATCTTTTGAATCCTAATCATTCTCTCTCTCTCTCTCTCTCTCTCTCTCTCTCTCTCTC
>NW_021850432.1:0-484 GCF_003651465.1 Formica exsecta
AAACTTGAGCACATAGCGATCTTAGCTCTGTGTGCCGAAAAGCATGGTTCCTCAATTTTTTTGAACTGTTATGAAAACTATCGGCAAATCTCGCTTACAGGCACGTAACTAAGTCGTTCCGAACGAAGGAAACTAGCGTACGTAGCATTCTTATCACTGTGTACCGAGAAGCGTTGTTCCTCAATTTCCTTGATGTGTTATGAAAATTTTCGGCAAATCTCGCTTACAGTCACGTAACCAATTCGTTCCAAACGAAGAAAACTTGCGTACATAGCAATCTTAGCTCTGTTACAGGCACGTAACTAAGTAGTTCCGAACGAAGGAAACTTGCGTACACTTCCATCTTAGCTTTGTAAGCCGAGAAGCGTTGTTCCTCAATTTTGTTGATGTGTTATGAAAACTTACGTTATATCTCACTTACAGGTACTTAACTAAGTGTTTCCGAAAGAAGGAAACTTGCGTATATAGCGATCTTAGCTCTGTG
>NW_021850433.1:0-624 GCF_003651465.1 Formica exsecta
ACTTTATGCTAAAAACGAAAAAAAGTTAAAAAATTACAATCACTGATGATCAGGATCCCCTTAAAACTTGTTGCAAATATAGTGGTTTGTTTCTTTAAAATACTTTTATAATAGTATTTATTCACACACAAACACACACACATCCCTGCCGAAAATGGTCGCTTAAAACGGATTTAAAAAAATGTAATCCGAATCGATCGGGATTTCTGCACCGAAAATGCGGTATTAAAACTGATTGAAAATAGTCAAATCGAATTTAGTACGCTTACCCGTCGGAGTTCGGCTGTCACATTTGGATCCCCTTAATGTTGGGTGATATACATTCACCTCAATCCGAAATTATACGATTTCATAAGTTATAATTAAACCTGTTTTAATGCAATTGAATTGGAATTTACCATAGTCAATCCATAGGTAAAAATAATCCCTCTTAATAAAAAATTCCATCATTTCGTAGATGTAAAGTAAATCGATTTTATGTAGTGTTAAGTCGGATTTGCTGTTATCATGAGTCACAATCGATTATTGAATCGATGTTTCTGCAATTGAAACGGACTCAGTTGTTAAAAACAAATATATAATTTCTCCGCAGAGGGTCCGCCTTATATCCCCGCTTGACCGCTT
>NW_021850434.1:0-12947 GCF_003651465.1 Formica exsecta
TAATAATATATAAAATATATATATATGTATTAACAATCTTTGAAAATTTCTGAATGTATTTACCTTGCGATATTACTACTGGTCATATATTTAATGCATTTCTTAGAGATTCTGTAAAGCAATGCCTGATTCTATTATTTGCAGTTTATTGTATGACTAATAATAAATACTTTGTAGTATATGTATCGTAAATACTTGGAAGTTTGCATCTATAAAGTTAACAGAAAGAAGATCTTCTATCGGTCCTAGTAGAACACAATGCAAGACTTTCAACAGAATATGAAAAGTTGCTCAAGATAGATATCAGAGTGACTGTGTGAAGTGGCAGTGAAATAGTACAGACCTTATTATTTTTGCAAGCTTCCTTTACATGAATTTTTTTTTTATGAAACTTATTAACGTCAACTAAATATACATGTATCCGAGAAAAAAACCAATAAACTTTCTAAGTTTTAATTTTTTCAAGTACATTTTTAAATATCCGAGTAATTGTGAAATATTTCAGAATTTTTAATTATAATAGGCATTTTTTAACGAATATACTATATATTGTCGTTCAATAGAACGCGATGCTGGAAACTGGCAAAAATTTTGAGACATAATACTCATGCCCCAGATAGTGGAAGGAGAGGGACCACAATGCACATAGACGTCGTCCATAGACGGAAGCATTCCCGTAGCATCTAAAACACACCTTACTAATCGTACACAAAAGTCGTATAAATGTACACAAAATAGATTGGCTAACATAATCATAAACGTTCATTATGACAGTTCAAATGACGTGATATACGCGATAATTACATCGATTTCCGGAAAATTCATTAAGTCGTATATCGAATCACGTAAAATGTTACAAATAAAAAGATTCACTGTCATTTTATCTTGTAAACATGATTCTCGTATTAATATAAATGAGTCGTCACACATTATAGTTTGAGATGATAAATCATAGTCTTTTTATAATTGTTAATTATTTGGATATATCATTCTCAATTATTATACTCGTCTTCTCAACATATTATTTTTTATCTTTTTACATTTTTAGGAAATAAAATGAGAGATTCTCTATGTTATTCATAATGATCAGTAGAAGAGTTTACGTGCGTGATGTTGCATAGCAATATGTACGTATGTATACAGAGATAATATATACAAATGTAATGACAAAACATTCAGTTCAATAACAGTGAAACATTAAATGACGCAGAGACAGCGATATATATATATATATATATATTGTATATATGTATATATATATATATATATATATATATACATATATACATATACAATATATATTACATTATAGATATTATATGTATAAAGTCAATCACACACCTCTTTTTCTTTCCATTTCTATTTCTTCGATATTCATTGACGGAACGTGTTGTTCGCACCAAGTCACTCTGCATCGAACGCGGGTTTATTGAAATACCATCACGAATCAAGCGCTTAAGATGTCAGACGTTGTGGAATTCCAATTTTGATGCCTTCAATGATCTCGTCTCTTAATGATTACGGCCGTACCTAATTATTATATTGTCAACACATTCCGTAAATATTTTTCCATAAAAAGTCAAATATTCGAATATTTCAATAAAATTGTAATATGATGAGAAGATAAGAAATGTATATATAATATATATCACATTATATAATGAATTAATTATGTAAAAATATATACAACTATTGTATATTATGCATATAAAATCTATTCCTTCGTAAAGTTTTTAATTGATTTGAAGATTTTAAAATAGAAAAGGATGAAATTATATTAAATCTCTATATATCATAAGATATATATATCATAAGATGTGCGTGCAAATATCAGCGAAGGGACATACTTCACGAAAGCTTTTGTTGCGGTGAAACAATCGCGTGTTCAAAGGTTTCGTAAAAAGTTTAATTTAATTAAAACTTGAAGGAATATACGTTTATAAGAGAATTCAAGAAAGATATGGAGCGTACAATGTAAAAGCGAGAAATCCGCCAGCTGACGCGATTCTTTTTATTTTAAGCTTGACATTTGTAATTAGTGAATCCTGAACGTTGAAGTCTTTTGGTTAAGCTGCTTTTAACGTCTCATTAAAGAAAGATTGAAATCACTTGGCGAATCGCAGCTGGTTGAGCGAATAAACGACGATGAAAAATATTATAAAAAAAAAATTAAGAGCAAAATATCTTCTATTGAATGGCAACGCGATTTTGCCCCGAACATCGCCTTTTAACTTTGCTAATTAACTGTGAGTTACGCGGCAGTCCATAAAACAGCAACAGCATCGTTTTTAACTTAAGGTGCTTTCCTTGACGGACTTCGCGCCGCATTCAATTCTCATCCTTTCAGAATCGCGATCGCTCTCTGCGGATCCTTTCTTCGCCACGTTATCGATTATACTCATATTTTATTCTAAGGATCGACAAAATTACAGTTTGCTAATAGCGTCGTAAAATCCAGCCGTTTTATTTTGAGCATTATTCGAGCACATCTTTTCTACTCCGCTGAAAGTACGTATTCATGTCTGGATTTCGGTTTTCGGTGTCTTACGATAAGACATTAGGCAAATTTGACAATAAAGAAAATCTCTCTCTCTCTCTCTTTCTTTATCGAAAAGCAATATTGATTTTATGTTTACGGCAAGGAATCTACGATTAGGATTCGCAGATGTAAAGCCTGGCATGGGCGGGATATGAGTTTCCCAAGACACATTGTCATAAAAGCAGACTTTCAACAGGGGTTGCCGGGGATCGGTCGTCATTTCGATCAACCTTTACAGATATATCAGCTGATCGGATTTTACTTTAGAGAATTAATTCAATTTTTGACACACGTTAATCCTTATTTTTATTAAATTCCGACTAAATTGATTAATGCCATTGTATAGGAAGAGCACGATGGTGATTTGTATAGAATGTTTTTGCAGGGATGTGTTTTCTCTGCTTACTTAGTCTAGAGTGGCTATTCTTGTTAAGCTATCTGACCGAAGTCATCCGCCCGTACTCGCGCGTAACAAGTAAACTTATCTGCTATACATATACCGAGAAGTGTTAGCAGCATGGCCATTCTGTATCGCGATACACAATACGACTATGAAGATATTCCCACCTAAACTTACCCGAGTACGTTACTATACGTCTATTTATCTATAGAACAAAGTGTAGTCGCGGGATACGGATATAATTATCCGGAGTTCTCTTACAAAGGAGCGCATACCATATACCGTAGTTTATGTAAGCTACGTTTGTGCCTCTCCGTTGAGATTGCAATTGGTATTAGGGTCGTAATACAATTATTCCTGAGACGTCGCTAATCCTATGGCGCTCGCGAGACGAAGGATACGCGATATAGAGAGAATGTGTCACAATTTTGCTAAAAATATTAATATTATTTTAATCTTCTTTTAGGGAAAAGTCGCATAATCAAAGCAGTATTAGTTTGAATTTCTACGATTTAACAAAACAAATTAAATTATTACATCAAGATATATAATAATGTAAGCTAAAAGATCGCTCATATTATTATTAATATATCGTGATGTAACATTTTAAGCCTCTAAAACAGGTTCATCATAAATTTCTCAAGCAAGTCTCTAAATATGAAAAAATGTGATATATATCAATATTTTTTTAACGGCAAAAACAAGAAATGCTGTACATTTTTTATGTTTGAGGAAAGATAACGCGCGCACCGAATGGAGTTAACTTCGTTAAGATACTGTCCGAATTGACCGACGAACGTAAAAACCACCAAATTGCCTTCAGAAAAGCCGTTTTACGATAAAACCGATAATTTTTCCGAGTTTTTTGCTCGCGTGAGTAGATCTAATTTTTCGGGCCAACTACATATGTCAGGCCAGCGTTATCGGTTCAACTTTACAACAGCATCTCCCCATAACCGTTGGCGATAATTCAGCATTCACGAACGGCTATACGTGAGGCAATCGTTCATTGTGTTAAAGTACTTCGCGCGCGCAACCAATTAAATCCGCGGAGTTTAACTTAATTTACCCTTTATTGCCTGCAGCCGGGCAAGAGGAGAAAATTTATTTGTAAGCGTGCATTCGCCGTGTAATCGCTATGCGAATTCCTCCGTTTTACGCACTCGCGTTCTACCGCTCGCATCCCGCGAATGCAGGAGCGACGATATTAACGTTGAAAATCAAAATCACATCGACCTTGCTTCCTGACTCGCATGGACGAATGCCGATTTAATATAATTCGCACGTACGCGAATATAGAATGCACGTGCGTGTAATCCGATTTAGATTGCCAGATAAACACAGCAAGTATATATGAAATGCATCCAGTTGGAAGAGAATCATTGTGAATTAATTAATGATCACAGGGTTCCTTAATCACCATAATGATTATAGGATTTCCAACATAATCTGCAGATCCTCGGGGATCGTAATTTAATTAAGTAATAGTTACATGATTCTACGGTTGTGTAAGTATCGAAAAACTTAGAAAACCGAATATCGTGCGTAAATAATTGACGCAGGATGGAAGCAGCAGTTATATGTATGTGAGGGGATGTTTGCTATAATCTTATTTCCATATTTTGCTGCAAATTTGTTTTACCCAACAATTCTGCAAAAACAAAAACAAGAAAGAGATTACCATTTCTCATAGTTTTTTTTACACTAAATATGATTCCGGCTTTCAAATTTCTTGGATAGACTACTTTGTAACTTTAATTGCAAATTTCTTAAAATTGTCATATAGTGATGTAAAACAATTCTCGAAATCATCTAAAAAAATTATTGGTAATGATTTCTCTTTTTCTTGTGTTGGAAAAACAATTATTTTTTACTGAATTGTGTAATTATTACACCGCAAGACACCGATTATAATGTCAGCTTCGCCAAATGTAATCTTCGAAAAGCGTTTAGATTATCGCGCGTATTAATTATAGTGACAAATTAATTAGTGATAAACATTGATTTAGATTCCAAGATAACAGCATATCACGAAACAACGGTCATCGCATCGACAGAGCATATCAAGCATAGCGAGCAATGTTCGATGCAGGTTCACCGCATATCACGGTATCCGCGTGTTGCCTTCCGACAACATATATTGTATAAAGATACAATCGCGGTGCTCGGTGTTTGACACACTCCACTCACGTATGTATATCTAACGCGGCTGATCTCGGTGTGCAGAAAGTGATATACGAGGCCCTTAACCCTATTGCCTTCCTCTTAACAATTATGAATTTTTTTCGTCCTTTACAAGGGCATAATATTAAAGTACTTGTTTCGTTGCGTAGGAGAATCCTTTAGAAACAAGAGGCAATATTTTCATTTCAAATTCATACCACATTAATGGCTCTTTTATAATAAATTTTAAATATGTAATATGATTATCTTGTAATATAATTTGTATCGAGCTGAATAAATAGCATTTTTATTCAAAAAGAATTTTCGTTGTAATAAAATTGATTTAATACCGTTAGTAATAATTATGCATTTATTAACAGTGCGCGTACATTTATTTCGTTAAATAACAACGCTATCAAAAACAGAAATAATGTATATCATTTTATATTAATTTGATAAAATCATGTTGAACAACCTCGTCAGTTTTTAAAATTGCCTTTCGTCAAGCGCTCGTTTGCATTTAGAAACAGTTTCTAATTTTTTTAAATGCTTTTAACGGCTAGGAACACTATTGAATTTGATTTTAATTTATTCAAGATGCACTTTCTGGCGCGACATTGTAGCGCCAGGCAATCTTCTCTGTTTGTAACTCAAATCATTTTGAAGGAAAAATAATGAGTTTTAAAATGTCTACAAAAAAATGTTCGCAAAATTCAAAACAGAAAAATGAATTAAAAAAACGTTGCACGTATCGACATAATCTATTGATATAATGTTTCGGTAATTGATTCAAAGCACTCTGAAATATTTAAAATTATTGTTATATATATGTATATAGAAATTGGATCAACTAAAGTAACAACTAGAATGTATGCGGTTCAGGCAAATAATATTCACAAAGATATTTCTGATGACAAAGTATCGTATGGTACGCATTTATCTATTTTCATTTTAATCGAGAATTTAAAATTGTCATTTAAAATTGCTGAAATTTTTTTCCTCGAATACTCTAGTTCAATATTTTCTTCGCAAAAATTTCAGTTTCATCGACATCTGTCGTATGCAAACGTAAAACCGTCGGAACTTGGTCTCATGTACGTTCGATATTTCCCCCTTCAATATCTTTGACAAAAATTTCTATTGTCTTTCAAAACATAGCTATGTTATTTTACATTAACGTAGAAGTAAGAATAGATGAGAGCGATTATTCTCTAAATCAATGTCTTCTTCTAATTGGCTCGCATGCATTCTTTTGCGTAATCTAACTCACGAATAATGACGCAATGGGGATGAGAATGGCCACCATGGGAATATCTGTTGTTGTACCGTAAGGGACCATAAAGCGTTTTGTGGATCGCAAAGACGTGGATTTGCGAGAGAGTTTTTTTCCATGACGGCACTCCCAGGAGAAAGCATCTTTTTCCCGTGGACAAACCGCGTTGACGTAGAGGTGTTTCAAAGGATCTTTCCAGCGAAGGTGAAGTTTCTTCGTCCACTTATCCCTCCCTTTATCTCCTGAGTTTTATTTGATTGTCCAAAGGGAGCTAGCTGGCGGATTAAAGGCGAGACTAGCGTTGTACGAAACGACTGAAGAAGAACATTGACGAGAAAGAGAGAAAGAGAGAAAGAGAAGAACTCAGAATGATCCATTGTTTTTCGCGTAGGACTCTCAGAATATAAATACAAAGAAAAAAAAAACGAAATCCAGCGATTAATTACTCAGAAAAATGCCGGTGAACACCCAAGACGAGAAAAGATACGAGAGAACGTCACGGGTAGGTTAGTACGGTCAACTTTTAACTTCGTCGGCTTCCTCTTCCGTTCTTTTCTTTCCTTTATGTCGCGGCCGTGTACTTACCGTCCACTTTTTCCTACCGCACACACCTTGTAGACGATACTTTTAACTTTCACGACGTACTTTTCTAACTGCGGGCCTGTATCTCGGATAACGAGGGGCGAAACGATGTACGGCATAGCTTCGCCCAGGACAAAGTACGGTCGCGGTACAATCGTGGCTTGTGCACGCCCTGCTTTACATGCAAATGTATGTACGTAGGCGTGTTTATGAGCAAAACATTCTATATAGCTATTGCCTAGAAGCGGCCATCTTAATAGACTTTGATTGCTCAACCTGCTTGCGTTACTGCAAAATTCCTTGATGGTGAAAGCAAATTTTACTACTTATAAATTTTGAAATTCATCGTTAGAATTAATCTCTCAATTTAATCCTTTTTAATTTTAACATATAATGTCTAATCATAAATTATCTATTCCTCTATTGTTATTTTCAATATCTATTACAAGCATTATAAATTTTAATACTAAAATATTCCATTTTGCTGAAGAAATGATATATGATATTAGTTTCTCTTTTTGTATATCTCGTAGAAAATTATAATATACTTTATCTTTTGGTCGTATAAGCTTAGGATTTAGTTAGATCAAATAACTGGCATATATAATTATAAGGCTTATGCATTGCATATGTCAAAGCTTAAACTTATGATTGTTTTTAACACACAACATTTAGCACTTTCATATATATAGTTTGGTTAATAATTACATTAACATAATAAGAGTCACGTACATCAGAATTTAATTCCAGTTTTTACAATGGGTAATTAAACTTAAGCGATCTTGCTGCATTTACTTTAATTATCTTTATTTCAGTCTTTACGATGGATAATTAAACTTAAACGATCTATCTGCGCGTTCGCTTTAATTATCTTTATTTACGATCTACTATAATAACGTACCGATACAAAGACCCCGCAGTTACCGTCAATCATTGAACATCTCTGGAAACTAGCCAAAGTAGAAGAATCCTGAAGATGAAGGACGAGAGAATGTGGAAATCATCTTACATTCTTTATATATAGAGTTTCTAGACCGGAAACAAGATTTCTTATTGCTCGTGACGTCGCGTCACACGAGGTCTCCGTCTGCAATATCCGCAAGTAATATCAACTTGCTCGACCGAAAACCACGCGATATATCCACGGATAATATTTTTATCATCGTTAATCTATTACTTCTTCATCTTAGTTTTTCGATAAGTTAACAAAATTGAGATTAAAATTCACGAAATTTCTTTTATTCGTGTTTTACGATCGCTACGTCATCGCGTGTAATCATGTGACTTTGAATATATATAAAACAAATAATCCATATATATTTCTAAAGCAAATACAAAGGAAAGACGAGAGAAAGGTTTCACGCTACATTAGAGAGCCGATGGCTGTTACGCCGACGGTGCAAGACTTAATCATTGTCGAAACTCCTATCAAAATCGCATTCTCATCATACTCTCGCGAAACCTCAATACTACTACATTTTATCGATTGGTGTGTGCGATGAAAAAGATTCTGGCAACGCGCGCGCGAGTTTCTCCTTTTGCTTCCTTGCTTCCCGTATATATGTATATATATTTCGGTTTTAGTTTCTCTCAAACGTTTCCCTTAACATGTCAGAAAACGCATTGAAATAAACTGTACTGTGTAGTAAATTCAAATCCATACAAGCATCGGCGAAACTTCAATATACTTTTACGAGAAGGCAGTTACAATCTCTCTCTCTCTCTCTTTCTCTCACCAAATATCTCGTTTTTCAAATCTTTCGACTTTTCTATAAGAAATTGTATATAAGATTCTTCTCTCTTTATATATGCGCTCGTATTTTTTTCGTATAATTTCCAAGATAATTTTTGACCAGCATCGAAATCTCGATTAAGAACAAACTCGTAGCGATTAAAGAGGGAGCACAATGTTAGATCATCCTTATCAGTGTTTCCTGCGTGGATGGAATAACATCGTTCCCGAAGCCGTAACGAGACGGATATGGTTGATATGAGAGCGTGGCCCCAAGTTCAGAGGGCAATACGAAATTGAAACCGGTGGAAAGCGCCCTAACTCGCGGCTCTTGCAGCTTTGATTGTAGGCACACGTGTGTGCCTAATATCAAGACTCAAGTGCCAGTAATTTCGAGTGATTAGACCAAGCGCATATTGCCATTCCGATCTAAGGGCTCCCCTTGACATAGCACCCTTTCCCACAAACCGATCGTTTCGACCTAAATTCTCCTCGCTTCTCTTCGACGCACATTTACCCGCGACTCGCTCGTATGCTCGGGAGGATGCGAGAAAAATTGAGCGACAAATTGAAATTTCTATACCCGCGCAATTGCAACGCGTGTGCATATGGGAGAATCGCGAACGATATTTTCGCGGATTCACACCGCGAGCTAGAAATTCTCCACAGCAGCGTGGCGCACGCATTATGTTTAATCCACATCAACACTTGCAATGCTTCTATAACATGAGATTCACAAGTTATACATTATAAGTGTACGTGAATTAAATTGAAAGATCCAAAATGTTGCAAAATTTTTCACATTCCTCAATAGATTCGCATCATATTGATGTTATATTTTTTAACTACGCTGCAATGTAAAACATTCTAAATATTATTTCAAAAAATATAACAAATATGTAAATATAAATGATACAAGTGGAAATATAACAATTTATCGACTTTTTTTTAACCGACTCAAATAAAGAGTATCGTGCTAATAGTTATTCGTTGAACGTACTTTACTCGTCAATTTTATTGGCTATGAATCTTATATAAGGCCAAGATTTTATTTGAGGCGAGATTAATGCATAATTAACACACGGATATATTTCTGGTCTAACTCATTCGTATGTATGTGAGCTCGGTGCAGAAATCTCCAATTACAAATAATTAGTGTAAACGTGCCGAATATCAAAGTTTCGCATAGCTATCGACTACTGTGTACAGCGTTGAATTGACAGCTGAGAAACTGTCCGTTCTAACGGGCGGCGCGCGTGGTCAATATGTAATCACAGAAATGGGCAATTCACGTCTATACATAGTTCGCTACCATCAGTAATGGTCTATCTGTGAATGCGCGTGTATCCGTCAAGATATGTACGTATATACATGCATGCATACATATAAAGGTACATACCACGGAGGGGAGGGGAGGCCCTTTCAAATTCGACTGATTATGGCGTCGTACGTAAAGCGAAAATTACAGCGAGTATCTGGACAACGTGGCTGAAACCGCAGTGCATTTATGCGGCATCCGCGGCAGATGGGAGTTAAAATCATGCATTCAATTCGGACAGGAAGAGAGAGAGAGAGAGAGTAAGAGAGAGGGAGGGGGGAGGGCGAGGGCGGACGTGACGAGTCGATGGACAAGTCTCAGCAAATGCAAGCACGCAGAAGTAAACGAGCCGTAGCAGCTGATTGTCAAACGGACGTACACGATGCAATGTCGAATAATGCGAGTAGAATTATAGAATTGTTATATAACTATACATTTATATATAATTATATTTCTCATTGTGAAATAAATATATATAACAATAATGTGTGTTAGAGAGATATACAATAAAGCTGTTATCAGTTTCACTCTTTTGTATGATGTATTTACATTTAAAAGAATCATATGCGTTTTAAAATCCACGGAATTGAAAATGTTTAATTGATACGCATAAAATGCGTGATTATATTATCGCACAACACGGTTCAGCGTAATCGGCTACTGGATTATGGCCGATTACAATGACGTATGAAATGGGGATTACGCGGTTTGCGCCAATTGGGTTGGGATGTCAGGAATAATTACAAGTTGAAATCACGTAGCAAACTTTGGAGAACGTTTAGATCGATAGGCCAAATTCTGCATCCGCCGTCGTACAAGTTACAGCAACTTATGGCTGACTGAATGAATTTCTGATAGATATCTTCTATCACGTGGGATCTACTTTGTGTACATTTTTAAAGGCTGACATATAAATGTGTAGTTAAGATACTCGCGTGTAGTTTGAAAAGCTCGGACTTTCCTGTATTTCATCAATCAAATTCATTTATATGTCTTCACTCGTGTAATTGCATAATTTTTCAAAGCTTTCCGCTTTGCCACCGAGAGAAGACCCTCGTTTCATCTATTATTCGCACAATTAGGATAATTATTTTTTATATTCTTCACATATGTATCATATCAGTGAAAAATTAAATTTCTCTTTTTTTAAATATTATAATTTTGTTAATAATTAATTAAATTTGCTTAATAATTAATTAAATTTGCTAAACATGTAGAGAGAAACATCGTGATTTATAATATTCTCAAAATTGACATTTATATAAATTATTAAAATCACCCGTTTTTATCTCATCAAAGTCTCATAAAGCCTGCTCGATAATTAAATCGAGAATATTAACAACGTGGAGATTAAATAAGAGAATATAGAGAACGGTAGACAAAGAGTGTAAATTAGCGCTTTCATCTTTACGCCAAGATTTGCTGCAATCTTACAAATTCTTTTCAATCTAGTTGTCTTTTTGAGTACAATATCTTTTTCTCTCTATCTTATCTCTTCTCTTTCAATCTTTCTCTCTTTTTAGCTTTATTTAGTTTTACTTTATTTTAGATTGTAATTTGACTTCTAATCCTACTTTTTCTCTAATAGATTTAATTCTTTTGTAACTTATTGTATAAGATAAGATCTTTATTGAACGGAATTTTCTTTGCGAGATGTTCAACATTAGCTTCTTCAAACATTTGACTCAAAGGAACATCTAATTACCAGTGTAAAATTTTAATACTGAATACGAAAGAGAGATTATCTTTATTCATTTAAATTCAATATTATGTTTTTCAGAAAAAAGCTCGCTTTTACTGATATTAGTTCGCAAAGATAAAAATCAAGATTGAATTGTTAAACTTTACAATAATTCTATCAAAAAGCGCATATTATGAAATTTTACATCCTTTTACACGCTCTATACATATGCATAACATTTTTACATATAATACATAAATTTGTTTAATATTTAAAGTGCGAAAATGCATTAATATCATCAACATGAAAAGCAATTATGTCACATTGCTATTTAATAATTTCTTTCGTAGTCGATACGGCACAAAATATAATACGATAAACATAGAACAACATTAGTGAATAAAAATAAGAACTTTTGCAAAAGTTTAATGGCATAGTGCCTGTTACTTCTCCTATCTCCCTTGTCTTCCTGTTACTTCTTTTGCAACTGTTCCATTGGCTTTTACAAATGTCTCGCAAAGTTGAAAATACGCAACTTTACGTCAAGCTCAGAGTAGAGAATCAGTCGATACTACTCTCTCTCTCTCGGTCCTTATTTTTCTATCTATCTACTTTTCGCACTACTCACTAAGTATTCTGGAAATTGAAAAATTACCATGACGGAGAAAGGTAACGTCTAAACGATTTGGCGGTTTGCCAGATCTCGGTTTTTACGATTACGTCTGAGCGAACATAATCTTGCGTAGATACCAACAACTAAAACGAACTTGGCGCGGTCGACTTTGCAAGAAATGTGCATAATGAAAAGGAAAGATTTATAATGTAATTATGAGTAATGCTTTTTTCGGAAACGGCCCCGTAAATGATCGTTCACAGCGCAGACGTTATTTAAAATGGGGTTATTTTAAGACGTTATTTTCAAAGGTTTTTTTAAATGATATTTAAAAAAGCTACACTTTATTTTTATTATATGACATTTATTTATAGATTCGTAATTTTTGTCCGCGATTGCAATGGACAATAAATTAAATTAAATTCGATTAAATGCATCACTTGGTCTATTTTTATTCTTTGCGGAAGCGTCGATAAAATTCGTCTTAGTAGAAATTATTTTGATATATATAAATAAAATAGATTTTTGATGGGTTTAATTTATTATTTTTTGCGCTATTTATACGATTCTTAATCTTTACCTTTCACTTTGCAATTTACTCCAATGTGAATGAATATATTTCTTATTATATATATTATATTATATT
>NW_021850434.1:13381-30079 GCF_003651465.1 Formica exsecta
ATATTATATTTATATTTTTTAATTTAAAATAAATTTGAAAAGTAAGACAGAAAGTTGTTCTTTCCGAATCACTTTTAATAACTTCTTTTTGCGTGTATATATACGCTGTCTTTCTGATAAATTTTAATAATTTAACCTAATAATTGATCTCGCATGCGAACACTTATATATGTGCGTATTAATTACGAAGCCTCATCTCGACGATAATCATAATAATAGAATTGTCAGCTCAGTCGTTCTTGCGGGAGAAAGGTCGTCACTGCGAAAATTTATTATGCACGCCGACCTATGTACGCACGAGTCCGCGTATGTATGTATATACATCATTCGAGGGTAACGACGACGACCGACTCAATTAATGCCACGCTAATTGGCGTCCCGTTCGTTCCGGTCTGCTCGGTAATTTCATTTCGTCGCGGCATCGCTCGACGAACATTTTCGCATAAGCGACTTTCTGACGAACCCGCTTACAAACCCGGTTGACCAATCGACTCGGCAATCGATCATGACTGACGATACCGTAAATCATATATGACCTCTGCCACGTTGTCATCGTCGTGACGGGCGTTCCTTCACGATCGATAATCATTTGCAAATGGAAATCTGCCTCGAAAGGATGAGTGTTCGTCTAATTAATGATTTATTCTGTATAAAAAACACTCTCACTATAGAAAACACCGTGAATTGTTTCTCTTTTATGTTTCTCAAACGAGTACTGCATTACTAGTTCCTCGGGTCAATCGCTATTCCTTTGTCGAGAGCACCGAGAGTATAGTACCGTACAAGAAGTCGTTTCGCTCGCCACAAAGCGTTTTTCTTTGTCGGTCATGTATGTACGGTGGTGCGAGCAGCCAATGGTGCGCAAATCCTTGGAAAAGACGCCTGCCGAAGTTTAATGGAGTATCGATGACCGCGCAGGTGGTGAAGAAGCGAAGGGAGAGGGAGGGATCGGGATACCGTCTGGTGTGTCGGCCGATTCTGTTCGAGAAAAGGAGAAGAGGCATCGAAGAGTCATTGACGTCGTCTACGAACCAGATGCCTCGAACTCGATTGAAGGTGCCGATAAATTGAATAGAGAGATCTCTACGGCGCTGTGGGAAGAAGGACCGTGTAGCTCGTACACAGACACGTATAACGTAGTCGCCTTTCGCGTCGGCGATTTATTATTATCTGTGAGATGTCGCGATAAAAGAGATTGTCAGAAAGATCTTCCAGATAATCCGCGATTTTGATATAAAATCAATTTTGCAACAAATATTCGCTTTTTTTAAGCATAAAGTTACGCTCGCAATTTTATAAACATTTTTCGTAATTTTCAAAGAGACTCGAAACCCGTTGAACATATATGAAAACGTTAATCTCGACATGCATTATCTTATATCGCGCACATTCGATGGCGTATCGCGCGTTAATAAGCGGTTGTCGTGCAAAATTTATGGGTCGCGTCACTTCCATTAATTCTCTTCGATTTTAGATGAAAGAGAGGGCGGCATGGCCGAGGTGTCGATGGCAGTCCGGCAATAGGAGCGGCGACGAGGAGGGTGCGAGGTCATCGTGAGTGTAATTGTAAAACGCGCTCGACCTCGTATCGTTACGAGGGATACGGGGAGAGGAAAGGGGGGAGGGGAGAGAAATGAGAGGGGGTCACCTGTGAATTACGACACGGCCGTGATTCCGCTGTTTCCCCATTTTCGGATGCAGCGTCAATTTATTATATGCCGAGTGAAATAGAACGTCGCCAAAAAAAATTTCGGCCAACCACCGGATTCATAGCGATATAAAGTGTAAAAGCTTTTGCCGTCGTGTATTACAAGTATCAAAAGGTAGATGCGCGAATGCGTGACGTGTACATATTAAAATGTAAATATTACATAGAATGATATAAAAAAAAAAAAACGGATAAATAAGATTTACACTTTTTGCGTTGGATACATTTCCCGCAAAGATTTCAAAATACGCTCGATGCAAGTTCGACATATCGAAAAGGAAAATACGTTTATCGTTCTTTATCGATGGTAACGTTAGGATATTACATTTCGTGATTGACATAGATTGCCGATAAAATATTTTATCTCGACGCAATTTTCATTGATTTTTTTTAACGGATTGCGCGTAAAAGCTTTCATGACGTCTACGTTATGCGATAAGTGGCTTGTGCATACGTGAAAATCATCAGGCCGTCGAGCAATTGAATATCCGAGAATTATTCAGAATTTTAATAACTCGATATAATTGCCACACGCAGATATAAGAAGATGAAATATCGATAGCGGATTAATAGTGATTTATTATTACCTCATTTTTTTGTGCGTCATATCCGTGCGATGTGTGACTGAAGTTGAAATTTATCCGATCAGTGGCATTACGTAACATTAGTCTTTTAATGAGATAAATTGTTCTTTAATTAGGTAAAAATTTTAATTAATAAGCGCTTACGAATCACACATGTAAACGGGATTTAAAAAGTGCATAATCCAGTTAGATTATTCTCTGGACGTGTATTCTATTTAGATTGTTCCAAGCTGACAGTTTTTTAAACTTTTTATGAAAGTCGTTTAAAAATGGATCACTTTTTTTCAATCACCATGTGACTGCGTGAAAAAAAGTAATCCATTACACGATTAACGAAATTGCCTATCGATAAAAAATTTGTATATAAAATGGGATTTTGAATAAATAAAATTCTACAAAACTGCCATACAAACAATTTATAAATTAGCCGGATCCGTTAATAGAATGCATCGATAAATTTGGAATATGATTTAAAATTAGTTTTTGCCATTTAATTCAAATTATAAAAATTCACTTTTTATAACACATTTTTTTTTTTTTGTAACATAATTCTTGAAAAACGAAGAGACGCGAGAGAATATTCATCACATGTCATTATCTCTCTCTCACTTCATATATGTACGTGATTCAGAATTAACTATATCTGGCTTGTCTCCAATTGACATAATAGAAAGCGGAATTTCCTTCGATACGGCGACGCCGCGCTGTCCATACTTTTTCGCACAATGTCCGAGGGAATCGCTGGATAAATCTTTCGAGATTTATTTTCGATGTGCCTAGCATCGTCGAGATCGGCTTGGCATTTGCTTGGAAGCTGCTTACTTGATTTATTACAATGACCTTATTGCTGTTCGTTCGTAGCCAAGCTCTCGCGATACTTTGCCCTTGCTCCTTTTTACGCGATATAACGGTATCATTCAGATTGCTTTCCCCAACAATGTACAGCCAAGTTTATTAAGAGGAGGCAATATACGATATATATATATATATGTCTAATTGTATAAGTTTAAGTATCGTCATCGCGTGTGGATTCATATAATGAGATAGAACGCGATACATGCATTACGTTACCGGTCGTAAATCATTGAGACGACAACGTGTTAATTGCGAGAATAAATGGCCTGTAAGTGTCATGGGTAAATTTTTGTTCGAGATTACAGAAAGCTAGCTTTACATATCTGGGACAGCGCGTCGTGGGCGGTGAAAATTCGTTTAGCTTGAATTTACGGAGCGTATTATCACACGGCGGCCAGGTTTTATCACATCGGGAGAGGGGAGGATGAAGGCTAGCTTTGAAAAAGTCGAGAAAGAAACTATGGTACGGCTACTTGGTAAAATACTACGCCTCGTTGCAAGAACTCTTTAGTGCAACGACCTAGAGCGGAATGGGGTCATGGTAAAAAATAATGGCCAGATTAGATAGCTACGCAGAAGCCATTGGGGAGGGGTTAAGAGGGGGGAGCGGAGGGGGGGGGGGGAGGAACGTTTATTATGTCGCTTAAATTCCGCGGAAACCTGTATCGTCCAAGTCGTTAATATTTCATTAGGCCAACCCCTCGCCTTTTTCCCGGCCGCGGCTTTTACTATGAGTTAATAACGAGTCCCGGGCGTTTATCGTCATAGATACGCGCCGGCTATGTATTCTATTTTGGCCGGTTAAGGCGGTTTACCCTTACGCTGTACACGATCTTATATCTTGGCATAATCTCTTTCCGACAATATTAAATGTTGTAAATTATTATTATCATAATTATTTCGACAATTTATAGCAATTTATAATGCTTAATATTGTCAAGTTATGACAATTGAGATGATTTTATTTGTCAATTATGTGTTTGTAGTATCGTATGTCTAATAAATATACTATTTTATTGCACGAATCTCGGTATGATTGTTATTTATCTATTGCCGTTTTAAAAAGAACAGACAGTCGAAAGAAAGACTTGCATCGATATTTATATTTCATGCCATTTAAATTTTATTCCAGTTTGTTTTCATTCCAAAATGTTTGTTTTATCAAATAACATGTATTTTAACAGGGTAAATTTGAATCGTAAAAATGGACTAAACTTTCAATTGTATTGATACGTCGATCAATTTCAACATAAAATAAAAGATTTTCATGTTAACGACATACACAAGAAGTTAGAAATATACAGATCAACAAATATTATTTATTATAATTTTGAACTACTATCATTGAAATTTCATTAATCGCTCATTTATTTATCCGAATTTTCTCGAAAAATACTCTGAAATACGCGCGGGAATGGAGTTAGCCCTATTTTTGGTGTTCTGTATGACTAGATAAATCACGGATCGGGTTTAGAGCAGATGCATGCGGCCTCTGGACGAAGAAGCGAGCTTACGGAGGAGCAGTCTCATTTATAACTTTTAATTGAGTCCGAAAGTTTGCGGCCGAATAGGACCAATCGCCGTAAAGTAGCGCGTTGCCCGCCGATTCGTGCCGTTCGATCTTAATCAAGGAAATCGCTTCGAGATGAACTATTTACGAAGCACTACCCATTATCTACCTCATGCTATAAAACAAGAAGTTTTGCTTTCATTCGCTTCACGCGGAAAAGAATTAAGTAATTCTACTTAACTCTAGCTTTTTTTATAACTTGAAAAAAAATGATATTTTCTTGTTATATATCACTGTCTATATTAAATCATGGTTGCTATTCTTTAGCTTGTCTCTGATGTATAAACCTAAGTCTATTATCAAAATACAAATAATAGACACGTTAAACTTCTTCATATTATATCGTAGAATTAGCTAAGATAATTAAGTTAAATAATTACAAGTTTATTTTGCAAAGAAGAAGAAAGCCAACTGGAAAATTCGATCATTGTTCTCCATTGACGTACGCATACAGAGAGCGCAACTAGTCTGAAATAAATTTCGCAAATTTATCATGCGAAACTGTTATGCGAGAGGATGATACTAAC
The DNA here is from genome assembly GCF_003651465.1 of Formica exsecta. NCBI lineage: Eukaryota > Metazoa > Arthropoda > Insecta > Hymenoptera > Formicidae > Formica > Formica exsecta. The sequence goes on from NW_021850434.1 coordinate 18,626, forward strand.
AAGTATCATAATTCTACGGATCTTCCTCTAGAAGCTCAAGAAAGTTCCAAATCTTTCGTGACTTGTATACTAAAAGCTTTCAAGTTAATACGCAAATATTGTAAGATCCCTTCCCTTATTCAGATTTCCAGACGTAACGTCGAGATTTTCAGATTTAAATTGGCATTCGTTTTGCTACGCGATTTGCGCACTAACAATGGATTTAGCCTAGTTTCTATATATTTATATTTATCGTTATTGTCTCCAAATCGTACTTTTTAAATGTTAAATTATGTGGAAGCGTTTCACGATTATTTTTATCAATTGATTTTTTATTATTTACCATTTTAATCTGCTAAAGTAAAAAGATTTCAATGATGCAGTAGTCGAGAAGAAGATTGCCTGTGTGAATACTTATTTTTACAAAAGTTTAGAGACTTAAATCATCCTGAACACATGAAATAAATTATTTACATATTTTATATAAAAATATGAGCACACTACAGTTCGATAATATTTTCAAACTTCCATTATACTCGATGTGCTATATCTTCGCATAACTATCGCATTGTATTAAACAAACCGTGCATTCTTCTAGCTACTTAAGGCGACATCGAATTTTGCGTCAATGCAAATGCGGTCGCTTTCGGAAACTTGTTAATCTTATTAAAAATTCCACGAATTATTCCCGACACGAATAATCTATCTCAGACAAAAGCAGTCACTTTATATAATCGCTACGCTGAAATTGTGTCGGTCCGAACAGAAGATGCAAGCGTAGTGAAATGGTTCTGATGCATTAAACTTCGATGCGGAAGCAAATGGAAAGTTTGAGTTTACCAGTTACGATGTCGAGTAGCCATCTTAAGAATTTAAAATCAAATCTTAAAGCACTCCGCGATCTTTACTCCGATGGTAAACATTAAAATTGAAGCTACACGAGTCGGAGTGAGCAAGAATGAAGTGGCCGGATGCAAGAGACGGATGCAAAAGACGCGTAGAAATCAGATGAAGACGAATTGGTCGGACGTAGGAAGGATTCGAGAAAACGAGCCTCGCGTAATCTTCCCGAGCGCTTAAATAAACGACGTCGTTTGTACATCTCTCGAAGGACATGTACATAAATTGCGCACACGATCTTTGGCCCGTCGAAAATAAAACGAAAAGAGAAAAGTGGAAAAGGCTTTCGAGTGCGAGCGAGATGAGTCGCACGATTGCCGTCATTTCCCAGCGAAATTGCACCTTTGGTTACAACATCACATGGTTTTGTAAGCTGTCTCTGGACAGTGTTTCAGCCGCTTCAGGACAATAGCGAACAGTTTTATTCAATATATATGAGAGGACTTTTCAGAGCAATATGTAGTTTCTACGGTTACGTTGATTAAAATCTATAGAATGGAATCTGAACAAACAAAGAATGACACGCCTATTATCAGAAATGTACTAAAATGTATAAAACAAGTAGAGTTGTGCAAATTAAAAACTTGCACATTGCTTCCTCATCATTTTATCTTACAATGCTTAAGCTGCTTTAAGCATGCGGATTTTTCAATTTTTGCTTCCTCATAGAGAAAGCTTTGTGAGCAAAATAAAAATTAAAATAATTTCTTTCACCGATCCTCACTAAATTCAACATCAAACATCCTTTAATAATACTCTATTCATGTAAAAAAATTTAATCAGATATTTCAAATTTTCTGAAAGTTACAGCGTGTAAAGACATTTTTCAAAAAATTCAAAATTTTATAAAAAATAAACCCTTTCATCGATACTCACCAAATTCAATACCAAACGCGGACGAAAAATCAAATGATAAATTGTAAGTAAATTTTGTGCTGTTCATTATGCTGTTTGCGTGGTCGACGAGGCAATTTGTATTTGTATGCGAAGTACGAGATACACATTATGCAAGATACGCAAGGCGGCCTTGACAATGACCACTGCCGCTGTACGGGTTACGTTGGTACCGACGTACCACCGGCTATCACTGTTGTTAATGCGTCGACAAGATAATCGTACTAACAATAAAATTGTAAGAGACGATCACTTGCGCGTTTCTCGCGCAAAAACAAACATTTTTTGCTTCCTCATAGAGGAAGCTTTGTGAGCGAAATAAAAATTAAAATAATTTCTTTCACCGATACTCACCAAATTCAGTACCAACCATCCTTTAATAATACTCTATTCATGTAAAAAAATTTAATCCAATATCTCAAATTTTTCGAAAATTACAGCGTGTACAGCCATTTTTCAAAAAATTCAAAATTTTATAAAAAATGGACCCTTTCCCCGATCCTCACCAAATTCAGTACCTACCATCCTTTAATAATACTCTATTCATGTAAAAAAATTTAATCCGATATCTCAAATTTTCCGAAAATTACAGCGTGTACAGACATTTCAGAAAAAAATTCAAAATTTTATAAAAAATGAACACTTTCACCGGTACTCACCAAATTCAGTACCCCAATCATCCTTTAATAATATTCCATTTATGTAAAAAAATTTAATCCGATATCTCAAATCTTCTGAAAGTTACAGCGTGTACAGACATTTCTCAAAAAATTCAAAATTTTATAAAAAATAAACCCTTTCATCGATACTCACCAAATTCAATACCAATCATCTTTGAATGAAACTCTATCCATGTAAAAAAAAATTAACCCGGTATCTCAAAAATTGCGGAAGTTAGAGGTTGTACAAAATATCGCGTACATACATACATACACACACACACATACACACACACATACATACAGACATTTTTTAGGAATATGATTTTTCAACGTTTTGGAACATTCTAAACACATTGGCATAGAAAACTCGAAAAAAAATTTTGTCACGAAAACAAAGCTTCCTCTATGAGGAAGCAAAAAGGATAATTGTAAAAGATTGCTAAATCAAAATATGATATAAGAATTTTAAAAGTGCTATAAAAATGTTATTCTAAAAAAAGAACTAAAGAATTAGTCGAGCAGAATTTTGCATTTATAGATAGGTAGACAAAATTGAATGCGTAATTGTGGATACGAAAAATACGCTGAATACATTTCAAAACTGGCTTGATAAAATATGATTGGAGATACGGCTAATCTGGTTAGAGAATTAAACGTGTGAATCGAGAGATGGTGAAGGAGAGGAAGACGCAAACGCGGTGTCCCACGAGAAATTCAGAAGGGGCGCCGACGGCGACACCAATTATCGGACGTACGAGCTCAGAAAGGAGATGCGGTCGGTTGCACGACAGACTCGACGTGAGTCCCTTTCTCTTCGATTTTTCCTTATTCCACGCGCGATTTACGGGAATAGCCTGTGGCGAGTAATGAAAGTCTAAGAATCACGAGATCCGATATTTCGCTCACGTTCGATTTATCTCCTTTTTCTCGTCCCATGCAGGATTCCCGGCACAATGTAGTTCGCGACGAAGTTCTCGAGTCTGTCGCTCTGTAGACGCTGATGAAGGAGTGAAGATGTTCGTCAGCGTCTAAGTAGCTTTTTATTTACGATCTTCGCGCCAACACTATGGGGTATGCGAGTAAAAAATTTAAATCTATATATAATTAATTTATATATATTGTTACGTCCAGACTCGGGGAAGGATGAGTCGACGGAAGGGCGCAACAACTATCTTTATTTATCCCGAAGTCAAACGTCTCGTGGCGTTTGGTATCGGGTCGAACGAACTGACAGATCCGAAAAGCAGGTAAACGACTGAGTCGCTATTACACTGTTTTCCGAAGTTCGCTCGGCGGTCCCTTTTCGGTCAGAGAATTTAATCTCTTTTACGCGGGATGGGACCAAGTGCGATCTTTCTACTAGGAATGAGTGGGGGTTAATAAAGAGTTATTTAATTAACACTTCGCGGAAGGAAGGAATCGTGGAATCGCCAGGACGTAACAATATATATATCTTTTTCTGTTTTAAATTATATTATCTATAAGCCTTTTAATATATCTCAAACAAATAATTATTTTTTTCGTTATCTTTATTATTCTCTCCCTTTTTCAATCGGCACAATGCAATTTTACAAGCGTATTGCCTGATTTTTATGTTCTACGCGAGCTTTCTGCAAGTTTCGAAAAACATGTTAGATAAATCGAATACTTACAAAAGAGGAACCTTTGCAACGCGACAACGCAATACAACATCGCATATATAAAAGTATATCCAATTCAGCACTTCTGCGGTATTGTCGCAATAAGCACGCGTATCGCGTCATGAAAGCTCGCGTACGCAGAGTATCAGAGTGAATAAAACGGTAAAAGAGGGGCGAGTTTGAGGGACTCTCGGTCGATGTTTTCTCCTCGCTGTTGCACTTCCGTTACGTGTATACGCTTCGCGGCTATACGTTAACCTGGTCTAAAAAAAGGACATAACGCGGCGCGTGACGTGCCGCAGATCGTATTGACAGCAGAAACGAGAACAAAGGTTCGCGACGCGGGATGCAGTTTCCCCTTCTTCCAGGAGACCGGGACTCGAGCTCGAACTGGTGTCCCTCTTTCTCTCTCTTTCTTCCGCCTACGTCATAAATCTGAGGTTTCGATAAAATCCGCCGTGTTCTCGCTGACTGCTTCCGCACAACCGCAGGCGACCGCACCCCGTGATCATTCTGCGGTGTCTCACCCTCCGCAACCCTTTCCTCGATAAAATTTTCTACGATTATAAAGTACGCGCTTCTCAGTTTTCTCTGGTCCTTAATTGTGATTTAAAGACGATATCGTCCTATAAATTTCTCTTGAATCTTACTTTTAAATGTTGTAATTATAATTTCATACTATCGCAATTTTCGCGCTCTCTAGTCTATATTAAGACGATCATATTTATAAGCTAAGTAATAAGTTTAGTAATAAATCATCGAATGATGCGAGAATTCTCAACTACCGCGATTTGAAAAGTTCAATCTTTCCTTGGATCTTTCGCGAGTTCTCGGTTTGCACGAGGATTATGAATGCGATGTGGAGAGGAAGTCTAAGTCGTGGAAGAGTGATTTCGCGCAGGAGCACTCCATTTGCGAGTGAAAAACGTCAAAATTTCTGGTTTGTAATGATAGCGCCGCGAAGAAAATATCAATACAATTCCGCGTTTTTACAACTACGAGTTATGCGCCGGGATTGTTCCGCTCGGGAAATGTTGGCACCTAAAGCTCCAAGGGAAGAAAAAGAAGAGGAAAAGGGGGAAGGGGAAGAGAAGAAGAAGAATTCTTTCTGCGTGATACGGAGATGGCAGGGATTTTAAAGACCGCGGGGTAAAATCTTAAATATATACTTGTGAGCAGAAGAGGTATCTCTCTATGTACGTGACCGATTTTCGTTTCTAAGATACGAGACAGAGCTGAAAAAAGAGAAGAAGCGCGTAGCAAAGAAAGCAAAGGGTAAACAGGCTTATAGCCTCGTGGTTGAATGGACATTTGTCTACGGAGGAACAGTTTTGGCCGATCGCCAACTGTTGGCAAATCACAGTCGACCTAGACTCTAAGGCCTGGCAATCAATACTTTCCTGTGTGTAGCGTCTTTTCTATCAATACAACTAAAGCTACGTTATCTCGATATGTTAACGCAACTATTTTTATAATTCAATAAATATGTTTAAAAAATCATATGTGTATATCTCTCATTACAATAATATATAAATAATATATAATATAGTAATTTTGCGAAAAAAGGTATTCTATTTATAATTGATATATTCGTCGAAATATATCTCGATACAATATCGCGTGCATTTACATGCGTGCGCTTGTAAAATCAATTAAAATTTTAAACAATATAATTAAAGGTATATAATATAATATAAGTATATAATTAAAATATAATGAATTATCGTTTAAACGATAATTTAACGCTGATTAAAATTTTAAACAATATATTTAAGGATTAAAGGATTAAGGGTTAACAATATATTTAAGAGTAAGAAATTCAAATGGGAGTACAATAAAGCTTATTGCGAGATTTTCGAAACACTTTGGAGACTTAAAGCCGCTCCCGATTCGTACGATGGAATTGTACCGCAGAACAGAATATACCAACTTGGCAGCCCGCAAAGGACTCGACTGTTAAACCGCGCGCTACCAAGGTAGTTGTCTCAACATTGCTTTTCCTGCGGTTCTTGCAGTTCTAGCGTTCGCGGATTTCGATAAAACTACGACGACGATCAACGGCGAGAGGTTAGAAACGGTACAGCGAGTTTCGAGATATTTCGACGATTCAAAGGGCTTACAAAGTTCAGGAAAAGTTTCGACGGGTATAACGGCGCCGAGAGGAAACGACGGGAGGAGAGGGTCCGTGGAAAGCGTCACAGAGAAAGGTAGCGAAAAGAGTACCGTGGTGAGGAGGCAAAAGAGGTAAGAGGAAGTGGAAAGAAGGGTGGAGGGTCGTTTGAAGTTGTGAATAGTTCTTTAAGCGCCGGCGAATCGAATCTATATCCGTCTGTCATCTCATTGTTAATGCGGGTGCTGAGCTGTATACTGCCTGATTTGTACCTTGTTTGATCGCAAAGATCCAATTATAAGTTGAACGAGTTCTGCTATCTCATCTTCGAAAAGCTTTCGAAAACCGACGACGAGCTGCTATCTGATGTCTAGGGTACCCAACTGTGCTTCATACTTCTTTCTTTTTCTGCAGCTTTTGTTGATTTTCTCTATCGTTCGTAGAGTCTTGTGTATAAATTTTCGTTACCGATACTCTACGCCGATGATGAGGCTACTAATCTATCCATTAATTAAGCGCATCGTACATTCTACAGTCCTGATACTCATTCGTTATAATTATTTGAACATTTCTGTCTCATCGATGAATAAAATTTCATTAATATAATATCTCTGCATGCTATTAAAATGGAATAAATTTCAGGCTTTTTTATGTAATATATCAGAAATTGAGATGGACACGCAATGATAGTATGGAAATTTGATCTACATACAGTATGATTAAATTTCTGATCATATTTCAAAGATGCGAAGGATATGTGTGCATAAAATACATAATATAATATCTGCCTCTTTGTAATTTTTTTTTTGCAGGCAATTCTTAGACGTAAATTGCAAAAGTATTTTAACACTAAATGACGATATTAATTTTTTTTTTTTACATTTCCTTCTAGTATACAGGGTGAGTTTTTTAACTTGAAACTGTAAAATATCTCGGAAAGTAAGCTTTATCGAAAAAAATGTTTCAAACAAAAGTTGTAGGGTTCGGAGGGGGCCACATGATAAAAATATGGATTTGACCTTGAGTGACCTTTTTAAGGTGAGATCAATGTGATCGACGTTTTTTTAAATGGAATTCTATATTTTTTATTGCACATTTTTATTGCTTTTTTTACATTTTTATTTTTATTTTTATAGCTTATGTCGAGAGCTTTCCAATACACTATAATAAAGTATTTTTACAGTTTCAAGTTAAAAAACTCACCCTGTATACATTCGTATTTTTCATATATTGCAATATGCAATGTAGCGACGTGGCATCAAATCCCACGATTGTGATGTCATTCACAGTGACAGTGTTTTCATCTCAATTATTCGTTATTCGCATTTGACAGATACGTATTGGCGATCAATGTTTTATCTAATTGTTCATGACGTTCGCACAAAAGAAGTTCCGTTATTTTTACGAAAATTTATACATTGAGCTTTCACAATTCGTAAAAGTTACAATGCCTCCTCCAAAAGGACAGGCAGTTTTTATCTCATAATATGTTAGGTATAAAATGCTCCGTGGACTCGCATTCAATATCATGACTAATTTGAGGTAACAATGATACATGACGACAATTAGCTTGATTTAATCAAAATGACAGATAATACAACAGTCATGTTCTCAGACAAAGCGCTTTCAAATGACATTAGAGCGTGCAGAGTCGGATGAGCCATCAGCTTATCATGAAACATCAAGGAATATCTATCAACAACTGATTATTATTGTCCTGTGATGTTGACGCAGTGATTAGGTTTATGACTAGCGCTACGAGCGAGTTGTTTGGCTTCAAAGAGATGAGAATATATGTACACGTACATATAGCAGATTACCGGATAGACATACAGACGATTATGTGAATAAATAGACTATATACATATATACGAACGGTTTCGAATGATGGAGATAAGTGGATTGTTTCGATGTCGATTGAAAAGCATTATTTTGTAGCGTAAATAATTAATGAACAGCGCATATATTATATATATATGCATCATTCAATAATATATCGATATAATTAAGGTTAATATTACAGCTTGATCTCTCATGACAATCAAAATAGATTTTGTCATGAAATATTATCTGAATTTTAGGTATATATATATACAGCTTGATGACGTATTGGAAAGCGCGGCAAAGAGTTTGCCTAAGCATTTATTTTCGTTTTGAATAAATGCTAATGCCAAAATTGTGTTAGTCCAATCTGGACGGTCAAATGACGATGGGCAATGAGCCGTTAATAATGCAAATCAGCGAACTGCAATATTTTGTTTAACGGATTAGCGGGACTAATTTATATACATAATAATAATGTAAAATCATTATTGATAAAATTTTACGAATTTAATAAAATTAAAATAAATCAAATCAAATTAAATCAAATAAATAAAATTTGGGAATAAAGTATTTTTATTTTTTAATAGTCGCCGTAAAATTAAATTTTATAGATAAGGTTTCTAAGTATATAGAGTTAAAGACAGATTACATATATTTTAGTGCGACGCCCTTTTGATAAGTAGACGCCAAGTCCATTTCAAGCTGCGATCGTTATTCTCCGAATGAGAAAGTTGTTGTGGTTCGTAAAGTACTGAAATGCCACACTTACATTCGCGGAAGATGGATAGAGCTATAGAAGGCAGGTCGGCGGTTGAGCGAGACGCGTTTGTCATTGATTGCAAACCGCTGTGACGTTAACCGCGCGTTAACTAGATTCCACGGCGCCTGCACGTGTTAATTGCGAAACTCGCTGATTATCCTAACATTTATGTCGCATTAATCTATGGTTACGCGAGGAGGAGGACAACGAATGTGACGTTACCGCATCCTTTCGTCGTATAGGTCGTGCGGTTAAGTCACGACCTGTGCCAGAACCATTTCATGCATATTATTATAATTAAGGCTTGCAGTTCAAACGAATGACTAACAAATGTCTGTACGAGTTTCGTTCTTCGCCGGGAAGGTAATATCCGGAAGTCCGGTTACTCGCAATAGCTGGAAAGTGTGCACTTTTGTATATTAAAACGGAGGCACCCAGGAGGCACCTCAGTTCCGTTCTATCTTCCTCCCCCAACGTTTTATTCCGCCTTGCTCTACCTTGCTCACTTTTCTCCCGTGTATTCGAGTTGATTTGTCGTCCCAATTAATTCATGCAACGTAGCCGGTGACCATTTGCACGGCATAGTAAACAGTATGACATTTGCATTGCAGGATTATTCATAAGTTGTTTTCAAACAAAAGTTGGACGATCAGTTGCCGCGTTATATCGTTGTTACGATTACAATATGTGAATTCTAAAAACAATACGCTATTTTCCCTATCTTCATCTCTCGTATAAATAGAAATGACCCGAGTCGAAACTTTGCTTCTATTTTCAATCTATAAATTATAACCTTTTCTAAGTCAATCCTCAAATAAATAGGAAACACACGACAAATTTAGAGATTATTAAAAAAAGAATGATGAAATAGTTTCGAAAAAGTCTGATTGTTTAAAATATTATAGTAGATATCAGATTGAAAATTGAGATCAAAAGCAAGAGAAAAATTTTGAAAACATTCGACGCGAGATATAATTATTTATCGCAAAACTATTTCATACTTCTCTGAAATTTTTCACTCTTTAATTTCACGTATATGAAATTAAATGTCGTCTTATTGTATTCATGATGTAAAAATGTCATTAACGGCAATTGTCTAAATGGCGCGTAGATTATAATGATATATGTATATGTGTAAACTGCGAATGCTGCATTAGAGTAAACGCGTCATGTATTCATCAGCCTATAGAGATCGTTTGATTGCAGCATGCAGAGTAGAGCACTCTTGCACATCTATATTTGCATACTAATTGCAACCTCGTCTCTTTAGCTAACCTAACGTTCTGACCAACGACCATTATTAGGATCAATGGTGTATTGAAATTATTCTGCACGATTTTTTTCCTCTTTGTTTCTTCTTGTATAAATCGGAGTAAATGTACGAATCAATATGTAGTATTTTGTACGATAGCATTTTAAGTAGCATGAAATGTGATTAGCGAGATATCCATGGAAACGCTTTATAAATTACGTAATTGTATAATAAAATAATTGGTAGATAATACATATGAGTATAAATTCATTAACGATATCCGGCTTTATGTTAGTAATTGATCGGCCTCCGGGAAACTAATATCTTCCTCTTCATATTCATATTCCACTTGATCTTATTAAAATTTAAAAGAGAGATTATGAGAACTTATCGAGAGAAATAATATAATATAATTATATTATATTAATTATATTTTAGACAAATTTATAACAAAAGTCGAAACTATAGAATGTTTACCGTAAATTTTGAAAACTTACTGAAAAAATATGCGATAGAATTTAAAAAAAAATCTAAAAAAGCCTTGCCTTTTTACAAATAAATTTAGTTAAATTCTATAAATTAATATTATTAAATCTTTATAGGATGATGTTTGATAAAAAGTCTAGGCTTTTTAAATAAAAAGATTAAGTTTATAAAAAGAGCCTGCGACATAAAAATATAAATCGTGTTAATATTATTTAATATGTTAAAATTTAGCACCTTTTATTTGTCATATTTGCAGCTCGGTACGAAGTGCGTGCGTTTTATTTCATCAATAATTTACATGAAAATTCTCTTCGTCTGACGATATATGTATAATCAAATCAATTATTGCAATAATATTAAGTGAAGACGCCAGAGCAATATATGACGCAACGCAGTGAATAATAATTATAATGTTATGATGATAATTATTTTCTCGCATATATATTAGGATATTTATTATTAATCTGGTATTAAAATTCGTGGTGCGTTTTAATGGATTTAAAATTCAAATTCTACCCTCGCGGACATCCCTACTGTCCTCATTACAATGTTTTATTAATAGCTGTATGTATGTATGTGTCTTGGTATGTAAATGTGTATGTATGTGACTATCTGTACAATTTGTATCAATATATGTTAAACTTGCAATTAAACGCGGTAGATCTGCATGAAAAAAGCAAACGCATAGATGAACGTAAATGCGCAGTGTGTAATTTCAGGGAATTGAGATTGGTATTGTTTAACAATTATTGATAAGTAATTAGTGGATAAATAATGTACATATGATTTATTTAATAAATAGCACAATTTGTTGTATGTGCTGTTATTAAATAACTGCGTATCATTTTCTTTGTTGAACTTAAATAATCGGCAAGAGACTAAACAGTAACGCGTATCATTAAGGCATCAATAATGCAATGTATTATAAAACAAGAGAAAAAAAAAAC
>NW_021850434.1:35265-42554 GCF_003651465.1 Formica exsecta
TGTCAGATTAAGATATAAAATAACTCAAAAAGTACTTAATGAAAAAATACTTTATTATAGTGTTTTGAAAAGCTCTCGAGATAAGCTACAAGAATATGTCATAAAAAAGGGGGGGTTCCATTTAAGAAAACGTCGATCACATTGATCTCACCTTGAAAAGGTCACTCAAGGTCAAATCCATATTTTTATCATGTGGCCCCCTCCGAACCCTATAACTTTTGTTTGAAACATTTTTTTCGATAAAGCTTACTTTCCGAGATATTTTACAGTTTCAAGTTAAAAAACTCACCCTGTATACATTCGTATTTTTCATATATTGCAATATGCAATGTAGCGACGTGGCATCAAATCCCACGATTGTGATGTCATTCACAGTGACAGTGTTTTCATCTCAATTATTCGTTATTCGCATTTGACAGATACGTATTGGCGATCAATGTTTTATCTAATTGTTCATGACGTTCGCACAAAAGAAGTTCCGTTATTTTTACGAAAATTTATACATTGAGCTTTCACAATTCGTAAAAGTTACAATGCCTCCTCCAAAAGGACAGGCAGTTTTTATCTCATAATATGTTAGGTATAAAATGCTCCGTGGACTCGCATTCAATATCATGACTAATTTGAGGTAACAATGATACATGACGACAATTAGCTTGATTTAATCAAAATGACAGATAATACAACAGTCATGTTCTCAGACAAAGCGCTTTCAAATGACATTAGAGCGTGCAGAGTCGGATGAGCCATCAGCTTATCATGAAACATCAAGGAATATCTATCAACAACTGATTATTATTGTCCTGTGATGTTGACGCAGTGATTAGGTTTATGACTAGCGCTACGAGCGAGTTGTTTGGCTTCAAAGAGATGAGAATATATGTACACGTACATATAGCAGATTACCGGATAGACATACAGACGATTATGTGAATAAATAGACTATATACATATATACGAACGGTTTCGAATGATGGAGATAAGTGGATTGTTTCGATGTCGATTGAAAAGCATTATTTTGTAGCGTAAATAATTAATGAACAGCGCATATATTATATATATATGCATCATTCAATAATATATCGATATAATTAAGGTTAATATTACAGCTTGATCTCTCATGACAATCAAAATAGATTTTGTCATGAAATATTATCTGAATTTTAGGTATATATATATACAGCTTGATGACGTATTGGAAAGCGCGGCAAAGAGTTTGCCTAAGCATTTATTTTCGTTTTGAATAAATGCTAATGCCAAAATTGTGTTAGTCCAATCTGGACGGTCAAATGACGATGGGCAATGAGCCGTTAATAATGCAAATCAGCGAACTGCAATATTTTGTTTAACGGATTAGCGGGACTAATTTATATACATAATAATAATGTAAAATCATTATTGATAAAATTTTACGAATTTAATAAAATTAAAATAAATCAAATCAAATTAAATCAAATAAATAAAATTTGGGAATAAAGTATTTTTATTTTTTAATAGTCGCCGTAAAATTAAATTTTATAGATAAGGTTTCTAAGTATATAGAGTTAAAGACAGATTACATATATTTTAGTGCGACGCCCTTTTGATAAGTAGACGCCAAGTCCATTTCAAGCTGCGATCGTTATTCTCCGAATGAGAAAGTTGTTGTGGTTCGTAAAGTACTGAAATGCCACACTTACATTCGCGGAAGATGGATAGAGCTATAGAAGGCAGGTCGGCGGTTGAGCGAGACGCGTTTGTCATTGATTGCAAACCGCTGTGACGTTAACCGCGCGTTAACTAGATTCCACGGCGCCTGCACGTGTTAATTGCGAAACTCGCTGATTATCCTAACATTTATGTCGCATTAATCTATGGTTACGCGAGGAGGAGGACAACGAATGTGACGTTACCGCATCCTTTCGTCGTATAGGTCGTGCGGTTAAGTCACGACCTGTGCCAGAACCATTTCATGCATATTATTATAATTAAGGCTTGCAGTTCAAACGAATGACTAACAAATGTCTGTACGAGTTTCGTTCTTCGCCGGGAAGGTAATATCCGGAAGTCCGGTTACTCGCAATAGCTGGAAAGTGTGCACTTTTGTATATTAAAACGGAGGCACCCAGGAGGCACCTCAGTTCCGTTCTATCTTCCTCCCCCAACGTTTTATTCCGCCTTGCTCTACCTTGCTCACTTTTCTCCCGTGTATTCGAGTTGATTTGTCGTCCCAATTAATTCATGCAACGTAGCCGGTGACCATTTGCACGGCATAGTAAACAGTATGACATTTGCATTGCAGGATTATTCATAAGTTGTTTTCAAACAAAAGTTGGACGATCAGTTGCCGCGTTATATCGTTGTTACGATTACAATATGTGAATTCTAAAAACAATACGCTATTTTCCCTATCTTCATCTCTCGTATAAATAGAAATGACCCGAGTCGAAACTTTGCTTCTATTTTCAATCTATAAATTATAACCTTTTCTAAGTCAATCCTCAAATAAATAGGAAACACACGACAAATTTAGAGATTATTAAAAAAAGAATGATGAAATAGTTTCGAAAAAGTCTGATTGTTTAAAATATTATAGTAGATATCAGATTGAAAATTGAGATCAAAAGCAAGAGAAAAATTTTGAAAACATTCGACGCGAGATATAATTATTTATCGCAAAACTATTTCATACTTCTCTGAAATTTTTCACTCTTTAATTTCACGTATATGAAATTAAATGTCGTCTTATTGTATTCATGATGTAAAAATGTCATTAACGGCAATTGTCTAAATGGCGCGTAGATTATAATGATATATGTATATGTGTAAACTGCGAATGCTGCATTAGAGTAAACGCGTCATGTATTCATCAGCCTATAGAGATCGTTTGATTGCAGCATGCAGAGTAGAGCACTCTTGCACATCTATATTTGCATACTAATTGCAACCTCGTCTCTTTAGCTAACCTAACGTTCTGACCAACGACCATTATTAGGATCAATGGTGTATTGAAATTATTCTGCACGATTTTTTTCCTCTTTGTTTCTTCTTGTATAAATCGGAGTAAATGTACGAATCAATATGTAGTATTTTGTACGATAGCATTTTAAGTAGCATGAAATGTGATTAGCGAGATATCCATGGAAACGCTTTATAAATTACGTAATTGTATAATAAAATAATTGGTAGATAATACATATGAGTATAAATTCATTAACGATATCCGGCTTTATGTTAGTAATTGATCGGCCTCCGGGAAACTAATATCTTCCTCTTCATATTCATATTCCACTTAATCTTATTAAAATTTAAAAGAGAGATTATGAGAACTTATCGAGAGAAATAATATAATATAATTATATTATATTAATTATATTTTAGACAAATTTATAACAAAAGTCGAAACTATAGAATGTTTACCGTAAATTTTGAAAACTTACTGAAAAAATATGCGATAGAATTTAAAAAAAAATCTAAAAAAGCCTTGCCTTTTTACAAATAAATTTAGTTAAATTCTATAAATTAATATTATTAAATCTTTATAGGATGATGTTTGATAAAAAGTCTAGGCTTTTTAAATAAAAAGATTAAGTTTATAAAAAGAGCCTGCGACATAAAAATATAAATCGTGTTAATATTATTTAATATGTTAAAATTTAGCACCTTTTATTTGTCATATTTGCAGCTCGGTACGAAGTGCGTGCGTTTTATTTCATCAATAATTTACATGAAAATTCTCTTCGTCTGACGATATATGTATAATCAAATCAATTATTGCAATAATATTAAGTGAAGACGCCAGAGCAATATATGACGCAACGCAGTGAATAATAATTATAATGTTATGATGATAATTATTTTCTCGCATATATATTAGGATATTTATTATTAATCTGGTATTAAAATTCGTGGTGCGTTTTAATGGATTTAAAATTCAAATTCTACCCTCGCGGACATCCCTACTGTCCTCATTACAATGTTTTATTAATAGCTGTATGTATGTATGTGTCTTGGTATGTAAATGTGTATGTATGTGACTATCTGTACAATTTGTATCAATATATGTTAAACTTGCAATTAAACGCGGTAGATCTGCATGAAAAAAGCAAACGCATAGATGAACGTAAATGCGCAGTGTGTAATTTCAGGGAATTGAGATTGGTATTGTTTAACAATTATTGATAAGTAATTAGTGGATAAATAATGTACATATGATTTATTTAATAAATAGCACAATTTGTTGTATGTGCTGTTATTAAATAACTGCGTATCATTTTCTTTGTTGAACTTAAATAATCGGCAAGAGACTAAACAGTAACGCGTATCATTAAGGCATCAATAATGCAATGTATTATAAAACAAGAGAAAAAAAAAACTAAATGTTTATATCCACGAAGAGGATAATGGAGGATGTTGTCGCTGGTCGCTCCTCCAGAATTAATATTGCAGACTTAATTTTCCTGTGCGGGTCGCACAGGATTTACGCCATGGCGTTTTTAGGTCAGTTACCAGATCCACGACTACGATATTCCGGTATTAGCGAGTGTTATGGAAACTGCCGTAGTTTTATCAGCAATGTTCAAAAGTTTACACGGCGATACTTCTCAATTCTGTTAATTCTTGATGTTTTAACAAATTGAATAATTTTATCCATTTTTACTGATCTTATACATTAAATATATTATAATAATATTAAAATTAAATGTTAATTATATGTTAATGACCGACACGATATGTTGATGAGTATCGCGTCTTGTGTGCTAGACGGAAATTGTTGGATAAAAGTTTGTAGCAAAATTAGTACTTTAAGTTTGTCAGACAGAGATATTTGGAGTATGTACGGTGAACACGAAAAAGTCTGCGTATGAACAACGGGGTCGCGTTTTAAACGTATTGGACGTGCTTTTATTGCATTCGCGATGCTATTCCACCCCTCCGGCGACATGGCAGAGAAGCTGGGTCGCGGTCGCGAGCATAGCTCGTTTCCATGAAACAGTATCACGTATTTGTGGATTCGCCGACTCGCATTTTGCAAATATCTGCGGGCGGACCTTAAAATGATATCGTTGGAACAAGAAGTCGAGGAAAACCGCGAAAGTCAACGGTAATCACAATCAGAATCGTCAGATAATGCGGTTCTAATGCCGTGCTAATTCGTGGAGTCAACAATAGGGGACAAATTAAGTAACAAAAATTACTCTTTATCTCTTTCGCTTATTTTCTATTGTTTTCGATAAGGATGAAAGAGTTGAAAAACTAAGAAGCAATTTGTTTATTTAACTTGCCGTTCAATGGCATCTTTAATATATGCATGCATATTTTCCATAAATACAGATGTACCCGACGAAATACACGCAGTATCTTTTAAACGTTCGGCAAAATTATTATAAACTTCTTAAGTAAATTTCATGTCAACACATCATCTCGGAGTTTGCTGTTAGTATCTTTCATCTAAGTGCTTGCGTTCCGGAAGACTTCTCGGAAAAGCGGCCAAAATTATAAATTATTCTAATGCACCCGTCGCTCTCTCATGTATTCACGTGCATCAGCGAATACTGAAAGGGATCACCTCCCGAAAATAGATCGTGTAATAAATAAAGCATATTTATTAACTGAGATATTTCACGTGACGACCATAAATTTGTCTCACATTTGTAATTGCAAACTGTTCATCTGATATAATACATTGCACAGCACGTTCTACTTCTCTTTGTATATATATATATATTTTTTTTTCTGGCTCTCTCTCTCTCCCTTTTCTATTTTATATGCGGACGTCGTTAATGCGTTGCGGGGCAAAGAACGACGTTCCTAAATATCAGCGGGGCGGAGATGAGTTGATATATAAGACGGAAGGAGAAAGAACGACTAAAGCTACAATACACATGCACACATATACACATACATACAAGCATACACACACGTAAGAATCCGATAGAAGCTACTCGGCGGAGATCGGCCGATCGACTCCGTCCAAGTGCTCGATCCGGATTCTCGTGAATCCCGAGCGAGCGCAAAATAGTTGGCGAAAAGATCGGTAAATGCCTCGGCACCACGAGTACCCCGGCGTGCTTGAAGCCGAGACTCCATTTCGTGCTACCAGTCGAATGAATGTTTGATGCGAGGCGCACGTATAGGTAACTACATACACGTGCGCGGGGCATCCCGGCATTTCAGCACTAACGTACACTTATGCGGGCATATATGAGAGAGTCTACTCCCTCTCTCTGTCTCTCTCTCTTCCCCCCTCCCCTTGTATGAATGTATACAGCTGCGTGCGTGTGAAAGTGTGTGTGTGTGTGTTTCTCAAGTTTTACCTAGCCTCGAGATCGCAAGCTTTCGAGCTTTCCGAGGTTTCGCGAAGCTTGGAGTAGCGAATCCAGTTTACCGCACACTCTCGCGTATTCCTCTCATTGTTTCGGGAGAGAAAAGATCGTCTACTTAAAAATAAATTGCGGTATGCTATTTACGTGCACAAATGTCGCCGTATCGTCGGGGAATCCTGCTGCGAAGATCGCGTGGCGCACAAGTTGACGATAGATTATGTCTCATAACGGATCGTGACAACCAACAGTTCATTTTATATAATGTTATAGTAATAAATATAAAAAAAAAAAGACGCGTCTCTTACACATCGAGATAAACAATTTATACGCACGAAGAAATATTTAGAAAATGTGCTGAGCGTGAGAATCTTTTTATAAAGTTATATAATTACTCGCGAGAGTAAATATCATGCGTCCCTAAATACTCAATTTTTGCATATGCATATGCGCTCAATTTTTCGACGCGGCGTTATCGTCATCTACAGCGGAAAATGTATTCCGCCGATGTGTGTGCGTCGGGCTCATTGTAGAATTGCCCTAGAGCAGAATGGAAATGGGTAGGCGTGGTGGCGCTTTGTGGGCACCAATACGCGTTTAAATACTGGCGTCGATCCAGTCCAAGTAAAATTTAATATTTGTGCTTAACGAGTTCTCTGTTTTACGACAGTATTGTCCCAGTTTTTCTAATTATCCTGCACATTTCGTAGTCGTGTCACCGCGGTAAAAATCACTGCAAAATTGTCGACACAGATATTATAATATCTTCCCATTATCAATCACTCGCTGATAATGTAATAAGTAACATTGATATTAAAATATAATTAACGATAGTCCGAGTGGCAAGTTTTCTCTTATTTTCGATCTCAATTTTCAATCTAACATCTACTTGGATACTTTAAGCGGTCAAATCGTCCTCTCTTTTTAAGCTATTTAATCTATAATTTTGCTAAAAATTTCTCTTTTAGTAATTCATATATATATATA
>NW_021850434.1:42823-44900 GCF_003651465.1 Formica exsecta
ACACAATAAAAAGACCCATCGCTAACAAGTGGCGGGCAGTCTCAACACCAGAAGTATTACTGGTTAATATCGCTAGTTATACCGGACAATCGAACAACCTTACGGGCATCTATTGAAATAAAGTCACATAGTCGACAGAGATAAGTTACGAGAGATCGAGGAGTAAGTCTCGCGACCGAAACTCGACTCCAGACACGCGCACGCCAAGATATCCGCTACCGCGATACGCGACGCAAGCTTACGTGCGGGAACTTTGTAATTAAGCTATATAAGAATGTGAAGATTATTATATATATATATATATATATAATAATCTTCACATTCTTATATAATTAAACCTATAAAAATTTTTTACAATCCATAAACATGAGAAAATTGAGGTAGGAAATTGGAGCAAAATTTCGAGTCAAAAAAGCACTGTAATAAAATTGTCAATCTCTTGTGATGATTCGTATTATCTGTTTCGAGATATTAACAGCATCCTTCTTTAGATGCATCGACTGGATCGATTTGATCGAAGTTACTAGCCGTACAGTCGGACAGCGCATCGTATAGATTCCCATCGTTCTTTTGAAACTAACGACAGATGCCCGTTAGTGGTCGTACATCTATTTCCATAGAAATGAAATGCCACGAGACGAGGCTCGACAAGTAGAATCTCGATAAAATATCACTCACGAGCAGGCAGCAGAATTCGAATGGCAATAGCAAAACGGGGTTATCCGAGCACTTTGCCGTTGTTACTGAACGATTGAAGGTAGACGATTTGGACGCTCTGGTTACACACAATTTTTAAATCTATCATTTTATATTTTGCTCCCTATTGCACTCTTTATCGACAGAATTTCTAAATTACATACTTTATTTTGATAATATAGCATATATTTTATTTACGGTAGAATTCGTCATTATTACTGTGTTGTTTTGTAATACAAAATTAATTGCAGAATTACATGATGATTAAATACTTTCAAGAATCATGCCGCGCTTGATAGCGATACGTATCGGAGGATCAACATCTAAGAACGCTATATTTATGATAAATGTTTGAACACATCGAGCGCGTTGGTGAGGTTGGCGATTAGGTCGATTAGGTCGCGGCGACATTCAATCGCTCCTATTGAACCGATTGCCGCTGTGATGGATATCACGTGAGATATATGTCTATAAACGTGACGTGACATACATTTACGTATTCATGAAGTTCGCGCAAATTGACGCGGATATTATATGTGTACCTATGTGCGTAAATTGATAGACGCAAGGCATGCAGTTAAGTGGACTGATAAAATGGAAGGTTAGACGATGTAGAAAGCGTCGACACATAGGTTGATGGTACGCAGGATATACGAGGACTTTGCGTTTCAGAGAGATTTCAGTTCGACGCGGAATTACGGTACTTTGTGCAAGAGCGTTCGCTTCGCGAAAATCGATCGGAAAATTAATGCCGCAAAAAAGTGAAAGCAAATGCATCCTCTCGATGTCGTGATAAATGGAGGTGAAGCAAAATCTGCGCAATATTGAGCGATTACAAGTAATAGGGGATACTTATGCGAGTCTCATTTTCGAAAGCGCTGATTTAAACCTGATAAGTATTCCTCACATACTGAATATCATATCTGTTTCTATCTCGATACGCAGAATTATTTTTTTCATAATAAAAAATTTTTGCAAAACAATCGCACTATAACAATATAAATAAATATAAATTTAATAAATAAATAATAAATAAATAAATAAGTATTCCTCACATAATTAAAAAGCCTTTCAATATACTTTAAACTATCGTTCCGTTGACATCATTGTTACTAACATAAGTATCTTTATAAATTTAAAATAAATAATTAAAAATTTTCAGAGATATTTAAGAGATAATAACAAAATTCTCAAAATAAGCAAAATATTACGCCGCGGGAATTAATCCTATTATTTCACGTAACGAAAAGATTCGGAATACATTATTACAAGGTAGAACACTTTACGATAAGTGTCGGAAATTACAACGCCTAACGCTATTCAACGCCTAATCTAGTAAGAGGATATCCCGCGCTGGCGTCGATTATCCTCTAATCGCTCT
>NW_021850434.1:45017-47509 GCF_003651465.1 Formica exsecta
TCCGAAGGTGTTCGGACCGATGTTTAATCCAATTAGAGAGAGGGTGACTACTTGCTCCCTTCCTTCGTACGGTTTGCGAGTCGTAATTCGCGTCAACGCGTTTGTCGCAGATTGGAAAATATTTACAAACGTGACGAGAATATGTTTTTATATGAGAGGACTTCATCATATGTGCATGTGTGTGTATGCACGCGTGATACAATATAAGACACGATTTTGCGTTGTGAAAATGATTTACGAGGAAAATGAATGCGGCTAGCGGTCTTTGCCCGCGTACTAAGAACAATTAGGCATTAATATGCGGAATCCCCTACGAAATCTCGTTTCTGTATTGTTTAGCACTGCGGACTGCATGCGCAAATTGTATAACGCCGCTCCGTTTGCGTGCACATATATTTTGTGTAAAGAAACGTATGCCGGGCAGGTTCCAGTATTAGAGCCGCATAATGCGCATCGTGCTTATTATACGCGTACATACATGAGACTTGTCCTTATGTGGTATAAGTATATATATATATATATATATATATTTATAGGATTATAATTTCAATATGAATTATAATAATACTTGCCTCTGCCATAAAAGCATCAAGTGGATCAATTTCCTCCTCTTCATCTTTTACTTCTTCCTTCACTTCTTCAACTTCTTCCTTTACACCTTCTTCTTTTGCTTCCTTGGTGTTATTCTGTACCACAGGAGTCTCTTCGTCACTATCATCCTCAAGGGACCATTTTTTCATGGGTAGCTGAAGATTTGCCAAAATAGATGTCTTACCGTCTTTTTTGGTTGCTTCCAGCTCTTTCTTCTTCCTTTCTGCACGCCATCTCTCTATCCTTTCCCTTCTCTTTTGCATTTCCAATTCTAGCCTTTTTTGTTCTTCCTCCTATAATATTAATTGCAATGTACACTGCTTATCTTTCTTTGCATTTTTCAAGACTTACCTTGTCCAGTTTTGTATGGTCAAAAGGCAACTCTTCGCTGTCGCCCTTTTCTTTATCCTTCCTATCGCGTGACCGAGACCTATATATATATATATATATATATATGTAATTTTCGCTCTAGTGGAATCGCATGTGTTGTATCTCGCGCGGAACGCAAATGTTCGTACCGCTGTCATAACACGCTCGATGAAAATGTTCTACGGAAGAAAATCGTATTCGCGAAAAAAAGGAAAAATTGCACGATTTTTCGGTACTTTGTCGAATGCATCGGGATCGCACGTGTGCGCATGTATACGAATTTCTATGGAAATTATAATAATGTTACTCGCCGGAGATAATTGTCGTATATTTACTAAAATAATTAATTTTTTGTTATGATAATTGGGGGAATATCGCGTTACACGAATAGAGAGAGAGAAAAAGATATGAACATCAGAAAATGATAATATTGCGTTGGAAAGTAGATTAAAAATAGCGCTTCGCTTTTTCCTTCTTCTTACAAAAGTGATGCCACTCTATTTACTGCATCATCCGATCATTCATCGATCGTTAAATCACATTACCGCGCACCTTTGATTCGCGAATACACTTGCCACGACATTACGTCGCATTCGGCTTTAACGCTCGGGGCAGAGTAGACGTATTCAATCAATGAAGTCGACCGTCGATACATCCGCTACCGTTCGTCCAAATCCTACGCTTCTAGTATCGCTTTGCTCAGCGATTTCGTCCTACAGAGTAGCTACGTCGGCACCCGAATCGAGGGCCGAATGCACACACCGGTGCACTCTGCTGCATCCCATTCAATGAATTCACAGCTGACTCCTTCCTATCGCTGAATTGACATTATCTGATATTCGTTCGCCTCTTCTCGATTCGTACCGTTCGCCACGAATACACTCGCGATATGATGAGAACATCCGTGTTCGCTTTCTTTCGTCTCTCCGAGCGATATAATCAGACATAGCAGTGCACGTATAATCGAGCGCATCGTTGTTGAAAACATTCACGCGACAGTCATAGATTAAAGATCCTGCGAGATGAATTGCAAATACACTTCACGCTTCAAGCGTACAGCAATCGGTATTCCTCCATTTCCTTACAAACTTCGTATTCGGGTAACACTACGATACTCTCGACGACAACGTACGAATAAATGCATCGAGCGAACTCGTCGAGATACGTTTGACCAAAGAACCGTCTGGCTGGCTATGTTTACCCAAGAAAATTGCGTGTCCTGTTCGAGCGTGGCAGCGACACGTAGACAAGCCGGGAAAAGTCGCCCGCGCGTTCGCGGGAGAAAGGGCGTTACTCCCAAAAGTTTCATTCTCACAACTAGAGAAATAGAGCGAGCGTCGCTGCGTTTACCAGCTAGTTACCACAGAGTGCCGCAAAATCAAAACTATCGACGAAACTCTCTCCGCGATCGCATATAGAGTTTGCCCGGTGAAGTTCCCCATCTCTACCTTTATGCGAAGCGCAGCCGTTCAATTTTCAAGTAGACTCTACCGAAAACGATTCGACTAGTTACATGCGTGACACGGATATCC
>NW_021850434.1:48055-61774 GCF_003651465.1 Formica exsecta
CTCTTCCCCGAAACTTCTGTTCCGTCGGACACTGTTCGCGTGACACCTTTTCCCCGACGCTGGCCAAGTCAATTCGTACGTATTGTAAGTGACGCGATTCCACTCGCTTTCAACTCCTGAGCATCGATTATTTCGCGCTGTACGTTTTTTCTTCATATATTCCTTTATAGTTCGTATTCCTCTTTATATAAACGTTCATTGTGTGCGTGTTGTAAAAAAGTTTTGAAATTATCTTCTATAACAGTTGAAATCGACTAATTGGAATTTGAATTGTCGTTATCTGTCTGATACTTTTGAAACGATACACTAGCAGCTTATTTGTATTCCGTATATCTATGGGAATATTTAAGCGAATCGTACGCAACAATAAGGATGTTAGCGGATAACTTCGTGACAAACTTACAAACTTACGTGACAATGTATATTCCAATAACATGCATTGTTAGTCACGACGAGACAAAGAATTAGCCATCCGTTGCGTGAGAAATGCGATAAATATGAAAAATGAACGCTTAATGTACTGTCGTCAACATACAGGATGTCCGTCCATAAATGTCCGAACAAATATCTCACAACTGATTGCAGTTACAAGAAAGTTTAATAAGAGAAATTAGCACAGTTTTTAGTCCGCAATAAAGCGCATGTAAAAAAAAAACTAAATATTTTACGAAAGATTTGATATTTTACATCAAAATATATCAGATTGAGACATAAAATAACTCGAAAAATACTTAATGAAAAAATACTTTATTATAGCTCATAATCTTTTCAAATTATGAAGGTCACTATTGTTTTTTTAAATGGAACTTCCTATTTTTTATTGTATTCTTATAGCCCTTCTCGAGACCTTTTCAAAGCACTATAATAAAGTATTCTTTTATTAAGTATTTTTCGAATTATTTTATATCTCAATCTGATATATTTTGATATAAAATATAAAATATTTTGTAAAATATTTAATTTTCGATTATTTTACCGTAATACTTTTATGCACAGAATAATGAGATGAATCAATTGGTGTAAAAAAAAACAAATAATTGTTTTAAAAAAATACATTGTAAATAATTACATACTTTTTCTTAAAAACAATTATTTTTTATTTTGATATAAAATATAAAATATTTTGTAAAATATTTAATTTTCGATTATTTTACCGTAATACTTTTATGCACAGAATAATGAGATGAATCAATTGGTGTAAAAAAAAACAAATAATTGTTTTAAAAAAATACATTGTAAATAATTACATACTTTTTCTCAAAAATAATTATTTTTTTTATACCAATTGATTTGTCTCATTATTCTGTACATAAAAATATTACAATAAGATTATCAAAAACTAAATATTTTACGAAAGATTTGATATTTTACATCAAAATATATCAGATTGAGACATAAAATAACTCGAAAAATACTTAATGAAAAAATACTTTATTATAGTGTTTTGAAAAGGTCTCAAGAAGGGCTACAAGAATATAACAGTAATTTAAAAAAACAATGGTGACTTTCATAACTTGAAAAAATTACAAATAAAAAGAAATTTTTTACCTACTTTATTGCGGACTAAAAATTGTGCTAATTTCTCTTATTAAACTTTCTTGTAACTTCAATCAGTTGTAAGACATTTGTTCGGACATTTATGGACGGACATCCTGTATAATTCTTCGTAATTATTCTCCTCCATCATAAACCGGTTTTATCGATGCTTTAATAAGAATTATTAATTTCAATTTCTTGAAACGCGTAGAAATAAATTGTAATAATCATTTTGCACATTTTAAATGAATAAACTTCAATATATGCCTGCGGTAAATATCTAGATAGATACGTTAGACTATCTTTCACAAGCAATGAAGTTCGACAGAGTGCATCTCTGTCAAAGAGAAATCTGAATGCGTAAGGGATTACGACGCATAGCGGATGTTACAGGTTGAACGATAAATCTAGCGGTTGCATTTCAAGAAATTATAGGAACGCTCGAGTGATTTTATTTACCGAAGAAAGCATAGTAAAAGAGGAGCGTGCTGTTTACTCCATACGCACGACTTTCCATGAATAAGTTTACTCTTCAATGTTTATATAAGTTTGCGCATATATATTAATTCTTTAATACTCTCTCCTCCTTTGATTCTTGCTGCTAAGATAAACTTTATCAAACGAATTGCGCCCGATAGAATTTGAATCAATTGATTGATTAAAATAAAAACTTGTATATGTATCTATTTTTGCCGCGATTTTAATTATTATATTTTAGCCCCGAAATAATAAATAGCCCTTTGTTATAATAGATTGTATTAATTAATTTTATTTTCACAAATTATAATATATTAAATTGTTAAATTATCGCATTTTTGTTTTCTCGTCATGCTTATTCGTCGGTTAATAAAGTTTGAGTTTCTCCATTTTTTTTGTTATAGAACAACGAAAAGATGCGAGAGGGACGGCAAATTTTCTGAATGAATAATTAAAGATAAGGAACAAAGATTTACATTTTTTCCTTCCGGAATATTATTTTTATTGGCAAGCTATATTTGAACACTTTAGCATAAATGCATAAATGATTTGTATTAAACGTCTCCCCTCTTCCCCTCTCCCCCTCTCCCTCCCAGACCCTATCAGCGAATATAGGTCGAGCTGATTATCGTTATCGTCGACACGACGACGTTTAATACGATCGCTAATGTATAGCCGACGAAATTTCGCGTCGCGTCAAATGCGTTTTAGCCGTTCGCAAGAAAAGGGTCGCCGGATTAAACGATTCAGACTCATGCCATTCCATGTCCCGGATGATGTTCTAATTGCCGTTATCTACTTTACTTTTGAGGCGACATGCTACCAGGTAATTTGTATTCCGGTCTAGCGAAGGGAGCCACGGACGCGCGAGAAGAGATCGCAAGAGAGCGCACATTGATGAGAGAGAGAGAGAGAGAGAGAGAGAGAGAAAGACAGAGAAAGAGAGAGAGAGAATGGAAGACGGGTGTACGATAAAACACGGGTGAGTGCGACAAGATCGGATAACCGGAGGTTGAAGCAGGGTCGCTCGGGGAACTAGACGAGTTCCCCCTCGTAAAGGGGCGACACGAAATGCGGCGCGCACTGTACCCTCAGTCGTGTTCAATGGTAAAATTATGCGAGCACGCTCGAAACGAGATTCGTCACGAAAGTTCCTCAGACACCCGTCCCGTGCCGATGGCCGTACAGTTAGCAATTCAGTGGATGTTGCCGGAAACTTAAGACGAGGATGCGTCCACGGCGGCCTCCACTTTCGCGATTAGCATATCTAACGATGATGACTTTTCAATCGACTTTTAACTTGTTAATCATTCATTATGGCTAAAATTCGATAACGATGTCTTGACGAATTGTTAAATTTGTACTGGAATATTTTGAAAATTAAAGTGATATCGCAACTTGTGTATCTTGAAATTTTGCTCGCTTGGCGATTTATTTGATTGACGGAGGAACTAAAAAAATTTTAATAAAATTTTCTATTGTTTAAAATATATATAAGCATCTCGCTCTCTCATTATAATATTCCAAAATATTGCAGTAGAAGAATATAGCAAATTTCGGCAAAAAAACCATGTTAAAACGAGTACTTTAAACTCAGACCGTTCGTTGCATACATGGAAACAACGTATGCAAAAAAAAAAAGAATTAATAAATCGGAGAATATATCTTGCATTTATTATATTTGATGTTGTTTGTAGATCCGAATGGTATTATTTGAAAATGGAATTACCGATGTTTTTTTTTTTTTTTGTAACCTGATGTGTACCGTCCTAGAATATGTATTTTTTCCAGCACTGGCGCGTTTCCTTAACGTGCATTGTCGCCATTGCATCACGCGAACATAAATAAAAGGGTTATGTAAATACGTTCAAGCCACTCTCCGTTTTCATGCTCACGTAATTTCACACGAACGCTGTTAATTTTCACAAAATTTTGATACGCCGCGGCGCCTTACGTTAAACGTTAACCATCTTATTGCGAGGTGGAGGAAAAAAAGGCGTAACTGTGAATTTACGCTGTGCCTTGTGCCGCGGTTGCACGAAGCTTCACGGCACGTATTTCTGACCACGGGAAGAATTATGAGTTTGACGTGAAAGAGACTGTTCTCTCTTCCTTTGTAAAAATTCGCGAAAATAAAAGGCATGGAAAGATGCCAAGATGGCTCGGGAAATAAAGTGAAATAACATAAAGCTCTTTGAGGTTGATATACAGTTCGACAGAGAATTATATGAATTTTCATGAAAAATTATTACGAAATAATTAGGATTTATTTTTTATATATTTACAACGGCTTCGTATGTAACGGCTAGAAACATGAATCAATAGCACTTGTTTGAGTGCTTCCAATTAATAATTTACAAATAAATGTGAATGTGTGCGGACGGAAAGATTGCGTATTTTGATGTTTCTTTTCCTTCTTTAAGTTTCGCACAAAATTGATTTATCAACTAAAAAATGCAGAAATGTGGGAATAAAATATTTTTGAATCAACGTTTAAAAGAAACTTTTATTAGCTATCCTTGTTTATTTAAATAAACATGCAAATATTGCAAATAAGAATTTTCTTACGATATCGATGGGTTATAAATGTTTCTTTAAGGTAATTATATAAACATTTTGCAATTTTCAATATTTCAATGCGCAAGCATGAATCGCGCAATACTACGGATGCGTTTGTACTGTAACGTTTTGTTGCAGAAATAATCTTCGAACATGTTAACCAGTTGCAGTTCCACTCGTGACTGTCAGATTCTAGAAATTCGCTCCTGTGTCTCGCGGGCGAATAATTAATACATTCACAATGTTGATTTACGTTTGGTATGTATACGCTGCATGTCATTCAATATTCACATCATCAAGTTTGCATCGATAAGTTGTCACTTACAATCGCACATGCATTACTACTTCTGTGGCGAAGCGAATGCAAATTCAGAGTGCTTCAAAATTATACACATACTGCACGAATATATATTAAATGGAATTTAATGTCTATAAGCAGAGAAATAAAGTGAAACATTCGTCAATATATTGATCAATTAATTTCCAAGACGTATCCAATTAAATAGATAATAAAGAAAAGAGCGGATAGAGCAGTTTCGTGAAATTTTTCAGCTCTCTCATTTCTCATTTAATATTCGTTTTCTTCGTGATTATGATAATATCGCGCAAATTAGAAAATTATGCAGAAAGTGATAATTTGCGCAACACAAACTAGAAATATGGTATAAACTCGTAATAAGCTTAGCGCGATGGATAGATTTAAGAACGATTTTCAGCGATTCTATTCTCATTAACTTTTAAACGGGATTACAAAACTAGACTCATGTTGAAATTCGTTTGTCGTTCTCGTTTCTCGGCGACACTGCGATTTGAACGTGAGTCGTTATTCCACCCATAATGCGGAACATGGAGGAAACAACGGCCATATGCTTGGAATCACAACCCGAGATTCAAGGCAAACAACATAGAAAATGAATTTTTCTGTTACTTTTTTTTAAAGAATTTTATTTTCCTTTTCATCTTCTCTGTCCTCGATTTGTACCGAATTGTCTGCAAATTAACCTGTTGAAAACTAGTACCATCGGGCATAAAAAACGTAAACGAACATTATCGTGAACGCGCGAATAAATAGAACTAGTATCTCACAATTCTATTTTAGATTTTCAGCACAGAAAAATAAAAGGAAGATTTTTTTCACGCGTGAAAAAAATTGCGAGAATTGTAGTTCATGAATACGCGGATAAACACGGAAAACGTGTACTCGCGATATTTCATTATGGATTTAACGATTACCTCGACGAGGTTCCTGCGGAGTTAAAAATTATCTGGGAACGCTCGTTAATGTATGCACAATCTAATCTGCGGCGTTGCATTAAATTACAGGATCTTTGTGTTTCCCTTGAGGCAAGACGCGAGAGAGAGAGAGAGAGAGAGAGAGAGAGAGAGAGAGAGAAAGAGGGGGTGTTCGCGATGATTGATTAAACTTAGCGTGCATCACGATGTAATTATTTTGCCCTGACCTCCTCCCTTCCCCTCCCTCCCGATTCGATATATTTATTACGTTTTATATGTTTTTTTCGATACAGCGAGTCCCGTATGGTTTAGGAAATATTCATTGCGGAGTAATATCGAAATATGGATGAACGACGGAACATATAATCCGATTACTCCGCTGATTGAACTTTTATAGAGATGCAAAACTATATTTGTGTGTTAAGAGAAAAGTGGACAATATTCCAGATTGCGCGCGTCACGAGAAAGTAATTTCGAGAAGCTATTTCGCGTTACACAATTGCCGTAAAAACGTGCAAGTTTCAACGCTGCCAATTTTTTTTTTTTTTTTTTTTTTTTTTTTTTTTTTTTCTTACA
This sequence comes from Formica exsecta, assembly GCF_003651465.1. Taxonomy (NCBI): domain Eukaryota; kingdom Metazoa; phylum Arthropoda; class Insecta; order Hymenoptera; family Formicidae; genus Formica; species Formica exsecta. The sequence continues at coordinate 54,437 of NW_021850434.1, forward strand.
ATTCATAATACAAAGCTTTATGCTTTATGTATTAACAGACATATCGTTAATTTGTCTTTTAAGTCATCCATCTTCCTCATTTATCTTTACCGGTCATGTTATTACATGCTGATTAGCAAAACCGCGAATAATTTCCATCTCGTTTACGAGACAGCTTCTGGCTTACACATAAGTCTGATTTTTTATGCTTTTTTTTTGCGCACAAGCGATACCAAAATCTGTCGCCGGGACACGATTGATCCCTGCGTCACAAAGCGATTACTTCCGAGCGCAAAATTTGGCGTATTCCGAATATTAAAGAGAACTGCATATACGCAAGATAGATTGTTACATAAAATTGAAATATCTCCGATTTTTTGTATTGTTATTTATATAGCGATTTATTGTTAGCGATATCGCGTATTTTTCAGGACAATCATGCCGATGGTTGTTTCATACGAGCGTTCGATTGATTACACGTAATTATATCTATATTTAATCACTATCTGTTCCCCATATTTCCCCCTATATCTACCCAATATATAATTAATTCGCTTTATACGCATAGTATACACCGCCTACAACGAACGCCAATCAAATAGCATATTATGTAATTTTAATGTAGTAGAGTTTGTTAGACACATATTGTTTCCTCACTCCAATTTTTGACATTATTAAATTTATGCGATCGTATACGTTGCGCAGAAATGTCGTTTTAATAATTCAATCATCTAATCTGATCTTTTCGATGAACGTGTACTGTAGTGGCGCTAATATATAAAACTCTGTAATGAGATCGAATTGTTGTAATTGTTATAAGTAAACCGTCGCATTTCGCTCGCTACTGTCATCAGCAACTGCATACAAATTAAAAGTGAATTAATATAATTAATTTCACCCGAGTTACGGTTACGACGCTACGTCTTCGCGGATGCTCCGACGCTAGATTATCCTCGTACAAATTCGAGAGAGAACTCGTTCTTGAACAACACCCCAAATGTCGTGCATCGTAACATTTCCAGATCGTGCGCGGAGACGCCTCTTAGGATAGACGCCTTTGCTTAAATACGATGTCGCGATGCGCGGAAAATAGGCAATCAGCTGCAGCAATCGCGCGTGAAATATACGTGCGCGCCTTCGCTTAAACACCGTACGACATTACACGGTAGTGCTCATTTACGGGATCGGGAAGCGGCAAGAGGGGGCATTGAGAATTAATTGACCGCGATACATATATGCCTGCTGGGTATGTCGTTCTTGTTCGACGAGAGCTTCGAGTCCGTTGATCCGCGCGTTGAAAAGCTCATAAGCTCGCCGACCATCCGTGGTCGTATTCGGACTACGCGGCTAACGTGAATTGCGGAGGTCGTCGAGCGAGCGGGATAAGCGCGGGATATCCAATGGTTCTCCGTTTCCGCCGCCGAATCGTCTAATCATACGTACGTATCTCATGTGGATTAAACGGTTGAACGAGGTCAGAGTGTTGATGCGTCGGGTAAACCTGATACGCTTATGTAAGACTATAAATTGCATCGTATTAAAGGGAGACGACGTAATCATGATTCCTAACGTTCTTCAATATTGATAAAATTAATTTGCTAATATTGCTCGTATTTTTAAAAATTGTATTATATAATATGATAATTAATTCAATTTCTACAAGACCATCAAATTATCGAAGACAAATGTTAGCTTTTTCATTAGAGTGACTAGATTTTCATGTGCAAATTGATTGGCAGCGTGACATTAAAGTCACAAACTTGTTAGAAAAAAGTTGATTGACAGGCTAAAAACATGGATGAAAATTTGTGGATATACAGGGTGGTCCTCGTAACGGTCGCCACGATTTTCAAGGCACTTACAATAATCTGACATAAAAAAGTCATAAACAGAAATTTATCAGTTTCTAACCGGCAACAAATTGCAATAATAAAAATTGACCAAACTTTTTTTTTTTTTTTATAAAAAAGCAAGGTCACCTTCAATTTTTTAAATGGAACTGCCTACTTTTTATTGCACATTTTTGTAGCTTATCTCGAAACATATATTAATTTTCAAAATATGCAAGTATTACAATATTTATAAAATAATTGGTTTTTTTAATAGAATGATGAAACAATACAGAAATTTCTTGACCATCAGATAAACCGCGCCATTTAAATAACTCTCTGAAAGTCATGCACGAAATATAGGCATGTACGAAATATATGAACTATTTACCTTTGACAGTTGATCTCAAGATTGAACCGCTAACAACTTGTAGCTGCGAGTGTAACGTTTCATTATTCGCATGACATCTGACAGACGCTATATTTGTTCAATATACATTTTAATTATTTTGGCTTTATTTTTGTGTTTTGGCAGAAAATGTTAAACATATAATTTTGATTTTATTTTCTTATTTACCTGCTTAATCTGTGTAATTGTTTGTAAAATTAAAATATAAATTCTATCAAATTTATTATTATTTAAAATTATTCAAAAATTAAATATTAAAAATCCGATACGGAAAGAAAAATATGTTTAATAAATCTATTATTATTATTAAAAAATGTTATTTGCATAACTTATATAGAAAACAAAAAATGCATATAATTGTTATCTATGATTTTATCGCGTGACATAAATGCGAGTCAAGATTTTTATCTAAATATTAAAGTTCAACTGCATAATTAGACGGAAATACGTATCATATTTTAGTTACTGGCTACATTTATGTATTAATATTCTGGGAGTTATGAATAATTAAAACTAGCAGCATAATTTTAAATGCTACAAATATCTCATACATGACAAAAATTTAACATTTGTTTTCTTTACGAATGTTAGCAAGATACATATGTCAGCGTTGTTGACATAGCATAAATCTTTGTTTTAAGTTCTGTTCTTTTTTTATTTTTTGCTAAAACATTATATGTATATATATAATATTTAAAAAAAAAAATTTTTAAATGCCAAAATCATTTATTTAAATTTTGTAATAATAAATTATATTGTGTGAAAAGGGAATAATATCACCGTGACAATTTTTTTTTCGTTTAATATCGTTTGTGGAAGAGTCTTTTAAATGACTTAAAGAATCTTAAAGATGATGTTGTTTTAGAATATAATAAATACTTTTTTTCTGCTTCGCTGTATTTTTTTTTTATGTATTTCTTTTGCGCTTCTAGTGTTTAATGACTAACGTTTTATCACTAACTTTTACCATTTGCGATTAAAATCAATTGCTTTTAATATAACTTATGACAAAAGTAATATCTTTCGCTGAAACTTTTTCACTAACTTGCTTCAAATATGATATTTTCCATTCGTATAAGTAAAAAAAAAATCTGCAAAAACATATTTTTTATCGTCTCAGTATTTCTTTTTATTTTTAACTCGCGCAATATTCTGCTGTAATATCAACAAGCAGATCGTCAGCTAGGCAATATCATCGTTACGCGAAAATATAAACTCTTAAAGAACATTATGCATGACAAATCGTTATTTCAACCCACCTTTACTTCTGCCTTTCCCAATCCCTTCTTTCAAGTACCTTTATCTTAACAGGTCATAACTATTCTCGCCCCCTTTTATATCGTCATGGGATCTTTAATGACCAGGTAGAAACGCATTAAGCGAATTTTTAATAATTACAAATGGAGCACGAACGCATGTCAGGATATAATTTTATACTTTATTATTTTTATTCAAGAAATTAGTTTGATAAAATGTGTTATAGAGAGCAATAGTGTAATTAATAATTACATAAACGATAAAGTAATAAAATTATAAACAATATCATGATTGAAAACTTTTATAAGATTATTATATTATGATGTAATAACTGAGATTATCTTAATTTTTCTTTCCCCTTTCACAATTTAAATTACAAGTTAGGAGTTATATATTTATCACACATAATTTTTTAATGCTTTTATTTAACAATATATAAGCTCTGGTAACTCTATAGAACTTGCTGTTATAAATAATTGATACGACTTTTGTTCCACAACTCAATGCATGTTTGAAGATCCTGAAGAAGCACGTAAGTAAGTACTAGAACTCTCAGGCGAGAAATTTAGATTCAACGACAACCGGACTTTCTCTCTCTCTTTCTAAGTACTTTATAAATATTCTCTGTATCTACTTTCCAGGGAAGAAGCGATAGAAAAGGAATATATTTTGAATAAAAAAGATTTGTCGAGGAAATTCGAAGTGCGTTCCATAACGATCGCCTTTCTTGTCTGGCTGGTATATGCGTCATTTATGAAGAGAAAGCTGCAAAACGTTAGCTAATACTCTACAGAACAGAATAAGCGCTTTTTTAGGATTTTCTCGGAAAGTCTTTCACGTAGATTTCCATGAATTATGTAATTGTCTAATCGCACGAATAGGAAAATGGCAGCGCAATTCAAAGATCGTGTACAACTCCGATTCGGAACGATCCCGATCAAAAGAGCCGGAACAACTTACCAAGAATTTATCAGGCTTTCGAAGAGTTCATTTCTTGTATACAGTACCTTCTGTCGCCGTTTGAAAGAGCGCATTGGTAAACAGGATTTGCCATTCGAATTCTAGCTTATTCATCGGAGCGTAGATAAATCGTTCTGAAAGCTCTTTATTTATAGTCCAACCGTTTTTCCGTTCAATAATCATATAGCTCCCTTTTCTAATATTTTCGCGCCTTCTCTTTATTAATCAATAACTTGTTAAATAACTTGTTCTTAATGGTAAAAGTTCATTAGGATATTTTATGTAAATTGTTTAATGTTTTAAGAGATTTGTTTAGAAAGTTCTTCGACTTACATTGAATTTTCAAAATATTAATTAATACATGTAATGCTTGGCAAAGCTTTTCAAAAATAAGTGGCAATATATGTGTATTCCTGTTCGTGAAATAGTCACATCGCGTATAATAAACTTTTTATTTAATTCAACTTTAATGTCTCCAACTCTCAAATTCTTTTCGCTCTCCTCCGAACCGGCAACTTTATAACTCCGTCAACGTCGAAATGCCATTCCAAAAGAACGGAAAATCCGAGGGGCTCCGTTCGTATCTCAAGTAGGGATTTCGCGCAGACTGCTAATGTCAGATATATTGTAGCACATAAATAAAAAAGAGAATCTATAAAATCCTACGTGTATGCAATCTGAGTGTTAATTATATTAATTATATTACGTTGAATTCTTTGAAAACAAATGCTAATCGATTGTGATGTGTTTCTTTTCTTATATTCTATCCATGTGTAAATATTGCATTACAGGAGAATACGTTTGGCAACGATAATTTATTCACATATAATTTACACTGAAAAAAGCATTAATCATTGTCAACGATTTAATATAATTAATGCAGTCGATCATTTTTCTCTTTTAATATTTCACTTAAGATATGAGGGAACGCGTCTTATTTTCTACCACGTGCGAATAGTAGTAGTACGATCCGCGATAAATGCGACGCCGATAGATATCGATGAAAATGTGTTAATATCACGTGGCGATCGTTTGTGACAAAATTCTGCATCTTTACGTATTTAGAATTTAAAATCGGGATAAGACGACAGAATCACTAACGACATTTCAACGACAACGGCGGCTCCGCCGGGCTTTATTCTCCTAGATATCGGCGTGATATTAAGTCGAGCTAAAACGATTTATTCGACTAATGTCGTATTTGCTAACGTTCGAGCAACGAAATATGTCGGCCACATTTATATTCCGCTCGATATCAGCGTCAGCTGAACGTCGACGTTAAGGAGATTAACATATATAAGAACGAACTTTAAAGTTTATTCCTATATTGATCGGACGAAAAAAATTTAGAATCAATATCTGTTCACCTGATATTGATTCTAAATTAATATAAGTTTAGGATATGAGATTGTATAAAATCATGCAAATTATACATAAAGAGCATGATTCGTAAAGATAAAAAAAGGGCTCACTTTTATGGCGGGAGAGTCTGCGGAACTTCTTAAAGAACGATGTCGTGTGCTATCTCGTGATATCGTTTCTCTAATTCTGGTAGTTATATCGTTTCGAGATATCAATTCCCGTCCCTATATACGATCGATTGTTATCCATATTCACCGACTAACGGGATTTTTAACACTATAAAAAATAATTTTATATTAAATATTCCGTTTTCCCGGCATTTATAATTGATTATTGATAAACAGATCGGTAAATAACGATTTTTCTTTACCTAAATTATTTGATTTGGCGATTTGTGCATTATTTCACGCTTTATATATCAATTGTTTCCGTTACTTGAATTATTTGTTCTAGCTATTCATGTGTAATGTCGCCCTTTTAATCCGGAAATGATGATGATAAATTATTGGTGAGAAAAATTTAAAACAGGATGCGAGATATATTTGAATCAACACAAATATCGTTAAAGAAATAGTTGTCGCCTGTTAATATCGTGATATAATACATTAAATTTCCCATTTTCCTTCCGCTTTGATTGCTAGTTCAAATGAATGAGCCGCGATATATATACATATACACACACATACGCTTATATAAGTACATCGCGCGGTTCATTCATTTGATTATATGTATATTTGCTTAGATAAATAGCTGTCGCTTTGATACGCTTAAGACTCATTAATAGTAAGAGTTAAGTAATCGTGCAAACTGATAACTAAAATTGTTCATAGGAAATAATTACATTTTCTATTAATCATAATCGCGTCTCGAAAGATAATAATATGATGATATAAAGCGGTTTGCACCGCTAACTGTTGGCTCGAGTCTCTCGCCGCTAAATTTATTAAAATTTATTAAAAATTGTTTTTGTCCCAATATATAGGGTAAGTCATAAGCATGTTTTAAAACTTCGTGAGCATATTTCTGGATAAAAAGTATGAAACAAATGTTCCTATGAACATTAGACCGAAAATACTTCTTTATAGAAATAATGGATACAAATAGGTATTGCATTACGTGAGATGAATATCACTCATTTCTTCAAATGAAAACATGTTCCACATTGTTATAGTAAATTAATGAATTAATACTAATACTTGTTTGAACTATCTTAAACATACTGACTTGATTGTAAGTACTTTGTCTCTTAGGCTACGTTCAAACAAGGCGGATCTGCCCGCGCGGATTCTGCGGGAATAAAACCGCGCGGTATCGAATTGTATCGGTTTCCTTATATTTGTTCACACGTGTCCGCGCGGTGCAATCATTCGCGCCGTCTCCGCCGATCGACCGCGAAATATAGTCGGTGCCGCGCGTATTCCGCGTGACTCGAATTGTACGAATTGCCTCGAAATATTCGCCAAAGATTCATTGGAAAACAGGTCACTCTTGGAAAGTGTGCTCTTTATTACATGATAATAACTATCTATAATAATATTATAT
>NW_021850434.1:68695-74025 GCF_003651465.1 Formica exsecta
GTCGCCACGATTTTTAAGGCACTTACAATAATCTGACATAAAAAAGTCATAAACAGAAATTTATCAGTTTCTAACCGGCAACAAATTGCAATAATAAAAATTGACCAAACATTTTTTTTTTCCATAAAAAAGCAAAGTCACCTTGACTTTTTTAAATGGAACCATTGTATTTTTTTTTAATAATAATGTAGAGGATAGCAAAACAAATTCAATGAGTACACACAATGTTATTTTAAGTTACATTGCAACACAAAATAAACCATTTTAAATTCGCTAAAGCGTAATTCTTCGCTATCGAGGAAGTTCACTAGAAACGTAAATAGTAAACAAACGTAATAACATACTAGTTAAAGTAGATGTTCAAATTGCATTCCACCTTCCGCAACACATAGTTCCGCTCTTTTCAATAAATTATTATGTGTAGCGTCAACTAAACTGGAATGTTTTATGCTTCTGCAGGCCCTTATTATGCATTCTCGAAGGTCATTGATACTATGTCAATTTTTATTATTGCAATTTGTTGCCGGTTAGAAACTGATAAATTTCTGTTTATGACTTTTTTATGTCAGATTATTGTAAGTGCCTTAAAAATCGTGGCGACCGTTACGAGGACCACCCTGTATAAAAAGTGTTATAACAAATATCAATAAATTTATAATTAAATATAAATTTTTTTTTTTTGGAGAAAAAAAACGAGAAATTATCATAAAATGACGGCAATTTATTCTTATCGTTAAACGTTATACGTTCACGAAGCAACTAGAAATGTCCCTGAAATATTGGACACCGTTAGATTAGAAATATTAGACTTGATAGTGAAACAACACGGAATGACAGGTCCTAGCTGCGGTCAATCACTCGGGAAGGCTTCACTCCAGCTTTAGACATTGATGAATTCTCGTTCACCTAAAAGGTACACGGCCCGAGTGACGCATATGCGCACCGAAATTATTGCATATTGCGTATGTATAGATACGCACACAGACCAAAGGGCACAAGAGGATATAGGACAGCATGATTAATCATCCAATCTTTTGACAAAAAGTGGAAAACCCGGCGGATTTTCACAGTTTGGTGGCGTCTCTTCCGCCTGTCAGGAAAAAAATTGGTAGAAACCCGCTGATAAAACGCTCAACTTTAACTATTTTAATTTGTTTATAATCAAGACACGTTATTCGGCTGAGCGCGCCATTAAAGAGAAATTACAAGTGAAATTTCCGGCTAGACATTGGCGATTAAAAGATTAAAAATGCTTAGAATTGATAAGTATGTTATCAGGTAATAATTGCATTATTTTTACTTTATTTTTTTCGTGTTAAGTATATCTTTTTATCTCTAAAAGATTATTTTTTATTCAAACTTTTGCCACATTTTATGCAGAGTAAATTGTATAAATTATATTAAATTGTAAATTATTAAAAATATATATAACATCGAGAGAATTAAATTACATCCATAAAGAATTATCTCTCTCTCTCTCTCTTTCTCTAGTCTCGTCCGTTTATATCGCCGTAATCCGACTTCAAGGGCGTAAAATGAGACGTTTAATAGGCGGAAATCGGCAATCAGAGACAAAGTCGGCGATGATCGAGTTCAAGTTTCTCTATCGATCTTGGTATGACCTAGACGATTCAATAGTAAAACGTATACAACTGTCTATTCTCTTCACAACACAGTCGGAAAACTTGAATCGCGCTTGACTTTTAAAACTCGAATGTATCTGGACTTGTCCGGCCCCCTAAATCGAGCAAGTTCGAATAGATTCTGCCGGCTGCGCTCTCGACATTTCCGTCCGGATAGTTAAAAGCTTGCTTGAGCTTCCCGTTTTCGATTTCCTCTTTTTGTTGGCTCTCGCGGAACGTACAATTGATTGTTCGTAATAATTTGTCCGTGGCACCGAAGCTACTTCACTGTCCGAAAATACTGCTTCTCGAGGTTCGTGCAGCCGCCTTTTGCGGATAATCAACTCGAATTTATACAGCGTATAGTGTGCCAGAAAATTTAGATTTATTCGGTCATTCTTTCTTCGCGGAATCATAATTCGTAAATAAATGCAGAGCGCTTTATGCTCTGACCTAGTTTACTATAGTTTCTGCGGCGAGGAAAAACGCGAGAGCAAGTGTGAAATTTAGCGTGTTCTTTTCGTCACTCGATAGAAAAGATGACGCTTTTTCCTTCGTGCAACGATAACTTTCGATACACGCTACCTTAAAAATAGCATTGCATATACAGCAAAAGTATATATATACGTACAATATATATATGTATATATATTTTTTACATGGACTTTTTCTGTGTATAGTATATAATTTTAAAATGATTTGAATCTCTCTGCCGGCTTATTCATAATTTTCATTCTGGACAAAATTGTATCCATCGATACGGTTATATATATTTCGTGCAACTTCATGTAAATATTCTGGTATATATTAGATTACAATCGCTATTTATACACAACCGCGTAAAAAGAATTTATTTCAACAAAAAATATTGCTATGAAAGAATTGTTGTTATATATATATATTTTTTTTCACATATACTATATTATATAATATATATAATATGTAAACATATATTAATTTTCAAAATATGCAAGTATTACAATATTTATAAAATAATTGGTTTTTTTAATAGAATGATGAAACAATACAGAAATTTCTTGACCATCAGATAAACCGCGCCATTTAAATAACTCTCTGAAAGTCATGCACGAAATATAGGCATGTACGAAATATATGAACTATTTACCTTTGACAGTTGATCTCAAGATTGAGAATACGTTTGGCAACGATAATTTATTCACATATAATTTACACTGAAAAAAGCATTAATCATTGTCAACGATTTAATATAATTAATGCAGTCGATCATTTTTCTCTTTTAATATTTCACTTAAGATATGAGGGAACGCGTCTTATTTTCTACCACGTGCGAATAGTAGTAGTACGATCCGCGATAAATGCGACGCCGATAGATATCGATGAAAATGTGTTAATATCACGTGGCGATCGTTTGTGACAAAATTCTGCATCTTTACGTATTTAGAATTTAAAATCGGGATAAGACGACAGAATCACTAACGACATTTCAACGACAACGGCGGCTCCGCCGGGCTTTATTCTCCTAGATATCGGCGTGATATTAAGTCGAGCTAAAACGATTTATTCGACTAATGTCGTATTTGCTAACGTTCGAGCAACGAAATATGTCGGCCACATTTATATTCCGCTCGATATCAGCGTCAGCTGAACGTCGACGTTAAGGAGATTAACATATATAAGAACGAACTTTAAAGTTTATTCCTATATTGATCGGACGAAAAAAATTTAGAATCAATATCTGTTCACCTGATATTGATTCTAAATTAATATAAGTTTAGGATATGAGATTGTATAAAATCATGCAAATTATACATAAAGAGCATGATTCGTAAAGATAAAAAAAGGGCTCACTTTTATGGCGGGAGAGTCTGCGGAACTTCTTAAAGAACGATGTCGTGTGCTATCTCGCTTTAATTTTGCTTCATCCGATTCAAATTTAAATGATCAACGAAAAGTTTTGAAAGTTTCTAAAAGTTTCGGCTACTTCATACTTTCCCATCCGCAAACGGGAAACTTTTTAAACGAAATCACGTATCGATCACTCAATCATGTTCATATTTTCTTCCGAAAGTATTTTATCTATTAAAACTTTGCCACACCGCGCTTCTACATCATTGCAAGCATTCTTCCGGTCTCGATAATTTAAATTAGCTTCAAATCCGAACAGGTAGGTGTCCAAGTCCCTTTTCGTAAATGACGATTCGCGATAGTCTCACGATCGAGTTATTTCGATTAAGACGTCGGTGAATGTTTCTCGAGCAAACAAATATGGCCGTCACTCCATCACTATCCGGTTAATTAGAAATCACATTATTTGTATTATACACAAATCCGAAAAATGAATATAATCCATTAATGTATATGTATGTCGTGCAGTTTCTCAAATAGTTCGCTCTCGTGTAATAAACACTTTTCCACGCGTGAAGATCAGCTGTGCCTCACAATTCCTTATGTCTTTTTTACGCTAAATATTCATGCGCGATTCAATAACATCCAGCATTCTTGATCGACGGTGAGATTTTAAATGATGACACCATCGCGGGCATCGATAACGTCGGGTGTTAATTCTTCGATAGAGAGACACGTGCACATCTCTCCAACGTGCTATCTGTTTTCTTACGAAATACTTTTCCCTAACTTTTCCTCGCGACGGCCTACGCTATTCTCACCATCGCGAAAAAAAGGAGGAAAGCGATAACAAAGGAGAGGAGAGTGATATCTCTCTTTCTCGAGAAGACACAACGATCTCACCCGTGTAGTGTAACGCTCATCGCAAGGGGCGCGGCGTAACTGAGCTCGGCAAACGAACCCTCCGTCCTCTGTCTCTGTCCGATCCCCTCCCCCTCTTTCTCTCTCTGCCACCCTCGTTCCATCGCTTTTCCGCTTCCACCCCCAACAGCTACGCTTTTCCCGCTCTCACGCAGTCTCCGTGCTTTCCTTCGATCCTCTTCCAACGCGATCCTTTCTCTGTCGTGCGAGCCTCTCTCTTTCTTTCTCGCTTCCTCCGCCACTCTCTTTTTCGTTTGGCTCAATCCCTCGTTGCGACACGTAGGCCCCTTCTTTTTCACGATACAGTTCCGATCTTGTCTTTTTTTTTTTTTTTCTTTTCGACCTAATGCATCGTTGAACCCTGCGCCGAGGCAGAAAGAAGGCAGTGCTCTAGCATACTTGGCCGTGATCTATGTCATCTCTTTCTTACTCGATACCACTCAATCGATTCTGTCTCCCGTTCTTGCTCTTCGTTCTGTCTCTCGTTCACTCATTCCTTTACCCCGCCAGTTTTTCCGCTCGACATCGGCGAAAACTGTTACAAATAACGCGATCCACTTGTAACGACGAGTTCTAGCGGAGAACCAATCTTCCAAGTAGACGCTTAATAACAGAAAGTCAAGGGAGGTTCCAGATTAGAGATGCAACCTGTCTAGGATTAAGCTTTCAACAACTTGCTTTCAACGATTTGCTTTCCGTCATCTACGCTCTCATATATATCTATGGGACAGGATTCGGACAAAGTCAAATGAACCGTACCTTTATTTGCATGTCCCGTGAGAATATTGCGAACAATACCTATTTAAATACGCATACGAAGATCGATGTTGGCATATATAATTTCAATTTAATTAAATATATTCACGACCAAGAGAGTGTTTTGTTATCTAGCAATCTTGTTCCGGTGCTATCGCTATAAATATGCTTTGTATTGTAATAGAAAAAGAGAAAGAGGGAAAG
>NW_021850434.1:74118-75573 GCF_003651465.1 Formica exsecta
TGTACGCTAACGGTATTTCGCAAAAACTTCCAATGCATTCACTAGTTTTGCGGGAAACAAACGTGTGGATGAAAAGAGGAAATAGAGGGAAGGGACTAGAAGAAAAAGAGAGAGAGAGAGAGAGAGAGAGATATAAAATAAATTGTATAGTTATTAGTCACTGCATGGTTATTAATTTCTAGGGTATGTTGGCTCGGTTGCTGAGCAAAATATATGCATTATTTTTTACTTTTGAAGAAATACCTCAAACTAATTAAATTAAAATTTTAAATGTCATGACGACTGACGCACAAAAGTAATTTGGAAAATTTATTTGATGAAATGAATTTGATTATCGTTTTTCCGCGAGATTTAACGATTCGAATTGGGCTCTATATCAACACTAATGCCAATCTCCAATTGCATTTTTGGAATGATGATCCCATATATAAAATGACGACTGCGAGTGTATGTCAATATAATATCGACTAATATCCATTTCGAAGTGATTATTATTAATTTGTATCGATGAGCGAACTATATACCCGCGCATTATTATACTATGCATGTACATATGGACAATTTTGTCAATTATCCGCATGAAAATAAGTTTGATCTTTGCCCATGAGTGAGAATTAAAACAAATACCGATAAAATGTAATTCCATGCACGACAAATAAACTTCCACTTGCGACCATTATTGTTATATAACGATGGTATTCATGTATTAATTACGAGTATAATATAATAACATGGAAAATAGAGAGCTAAATTAGGTTTGATATTAATTCTATAAAGTGACCCTATGCTACAATAGAAATTATCTACAAAGATAACAACGCGTTATCCATATAACAATAAATGTAATCTCTCGATACAATATATCATATTTAAGAAATATAATGAAATATACTACGAATGTTGTTATGCTTGTAAATAGATTGAGTTGCATCTAAAATTTATTTTCAGTTTTCCAAATCATGTTTATAAAGCAATATATAAAATAGTTTTTTTTTAATATTATTGATCAATGCAAAGTAAACATAATTATAAAAGTTAAAAAGAAATTGCAACGCGCATATATGTATACATTCATTGTCGATTGCATACCATATTGTTTGTAACCGTTTGTATAACGATTGAAATACGCGTTTTATTACTACAACGTTCATCCCTTTTTGTTTTGCGCGATTTGATATATAAGCTGCTGTATCTGGCAGAAAGTGGATATGTAGGTATTTCAGTTTGCAAGAACCAAAGTATCTGCCGGTTTCGATAGTAAAATTTCGAATTTCTCTCTTCCGCAATAGAGGCACGTCTATATAAATATTTTATATTCCCGGCAAAGAGAGATGCTGGCAACAAGCAATATCAGGAAACGGGTAAGAGCGGCTGACTCAATAATTTTTCTAAACATCGTAAGATATAAGAAGAGTATATGAATTAATTATAACATCGGATATATATATATATATA
>NW_021850434.1:75589-77299 GCF_003651465.1 Formica exsecta
TTTATTCCTATATTGACCGGACGAAAAAAATTTAGAATCAATATCTGTTCACCTGATATTGATTCTAAATTAATATAAGTTTAGGATATGAGATTGTATAAAATCATGCAAATTATACATAAAGAGCATGATTCGTAAAGATAAAAAAAGGGCTCACTTTTATGGCGGGAGAGTCTGCGGAACTTCTTAAAGAACGATGTCGTGTGCTATCTCGTGATATCGTTTCTCTAATTCTGGTAGTTATATCGTTTCGAGATATCAATTCCCGTCCCTATATACGATCGATTGTTATCCATATTCACCGACTAACGGGATTTTTAACACTATAAAAAATAATTTTATATTAAATATTCCGTTTTCCCGGCATTTATAATTGATTATTGATAAACAGATCGGTAAATAACGATTTTTCTTTACCTAAATTATTTGATTTGGCGATTTGTGCATTATTTCACGCTTTATATATCAATTGTTTCCGTTACTTGAATTATTTGTTCTAGCTATTCATGTGTAATGTCGCCCTTTTAATCCGGAAATGATGATGATAAATTATTGGTGAGAAAAATTTAAAACAGGATGCGAGATATATTTGAATCAACACAAATATCGTTAAAGAAATAGTTGTCGCCTGTTAATATCGTGATATAATACATTAAATTTCCCATTTTCCTTCCGCTTTGATTGCTAGTTCAAATGAATGAGCCGCGATATATATACATATACACACACATACGCTTATATAAGTACATCGCGCGGTTCATTCATTTGATTATATGTATATTTGCTTAGATAAATAGCTGTCGCTTTGATACGCTTAAGACTCATTAATAGTAAGAGTTAAGTAATCGTGCAAACTGATAACTAAAATTGTTCATAGGAAATAATTACATTTTCTATTAATCATAATCGCGTCTCGAAAGATAATAATATGATGATATAAAGCGGTTTGCACCGCTAACTGTTGGCTCGAGTCTCTCGCCGCTAAATTTATTAAAATTTATTAAAAATTGTTTTTGTCCCAATATATAGGGTAAGTCATAAGCATGTTTTAAAACTTCGTGAGCATATTTCTGGATAAAAAGTATGAAACAAATGTTCCTATGAACATTAGACCGAAAATACTTCTTTATCGAAATAATGGATACAAATAGGTATTGCATTACGTGAGATGAATATCACTCATTTCTTCAAATGAAAACATGTTCCACACTGTTATAGTAAATTAATGAATTAATACTAATACTTGTTTGAACTATCTTAAACATACTGACTTGATTGTAAGTACTTTGTCTCTTAGGCTACGTTCAAACAAGGCGGATCTGCCCGCGCGGATTCTGCGGGAATAAAACCGCGCGGTATCGAATTGTATCGGTTTCCTTATATTTGTTCACACGTGTCCGCGCGGTGCAATCATTCGCGCCGTCTCCGCCGATCGACCGCGAAATATAGTCGGTGCCGCGCGTATTCCGCGTGACTCGAATTGTACGAATTGCCTCGAAATATTCGCCAAAGATTCATTGGAAAACAGGTCACTCTTGGAAAGTGTGCTCTTTATTACATGATAATAACTATCTATAATAATATTATATATCTAAGACTCGAATTTGCCTCGAAATATTCGCCAAAGATTCATTGGAAAACAGGTCACTCTTGGAAAGTGTGCTCTTTATTACATGATAATAACTTAATAACTATATATTATATATCTAT
>NW_021850434.1:79201-95043 GCF_003651465.1 Formica exsecta
TATATATATATATATAGCCAGCATTTTTTTAGTATAATTTACTTTGAAGAAATGATGCAGATTTAATTTTTAAACAGTATAGGCGAGTGCTCTGCAGAATTGAACATATAAGCGTATGACATTAAATTTAGCAGTCTTGGAAATTGAAGAAAAAAAGTTATAAACAATAAAAAGACAGTTGATCCATTAAGAATATACGTTCTCTTTCTCTTTTTCTCGATCTTCCATCGACACGTACGTCACAGTACGTGTCGATAAGAATTCGAGAGCTGAAATCCATGATCTTTCATCATGGGAGACGTTTAACGTGTTCGGGGTGGCAACAACTAGTCGATTTAGTTTCGCGAAATATTGTAACAACTTGTAGCTGCGAGTGTAACGTTTCATTATTCGCATGACATCTGACAGACGCTATATTTGTTCAATATACATTTTAATTATTTTGGCTTTATTTTTGTGTTTTGGCAGAAAATGTTAAACATATAATTTTGATTTTATTTTCTTATTTACCTGCTTAATCTGTGTAATTGTTTGTAAAATTAAAATATAAATTCTATCAAATTTATTATTATTTAAAATTATTCAAAAATTAAATATTAAAAATCCGATACGGAAAGAAAAATATGTTTAATAAATCTATTATTATTATTAAAAAAAAAAATGTTATTTGCATAACTTATATAGAAAACAAAAAATGCATATAATTGTTATCTATGATTTTATCGCGTGACATAAATGCCAGTCAAGATTTTTATCTAAATATTAAAGTTTAACTGCATAATTAGACGGAAATACGTATCATATTTTAATTACTGGCTACATTTATGTATTAATATTCTGGGAGTTATGAATAATCCGCAATCATATGCACCGCATGGTTTCTGCGAACCCTAAACAGCTGCCAATTTCCGCGCAAATCAAACCGCGCGGACCCATTCGCGCGGAATCTGCCTTGTCTGAATGTAGCCTTACTATACTCAAATACAAAGGCCTACATTAAAACCCCCTTCCCCTTTTTTCAGTGGGTTCTAATAGCATGTGCTGATAAACAAACTCTATCTCAAAATTAAAATAGTAGAGACACAACATTGTGGAAAGAAAGAATCTGATCTGAAACTCAGTCATTATGAAATCGATTTGTGTCCATTATTTCGATAACGAAACATTTTCGGCTTAATGTTCATAGGAATATTTGTTTATACTTTTTTATTCAGGAACACGCTCACGAAGTTTTAGAACATACTTATGACTCACCTTGTATAAAATATTTTAATATTTATATACAATAATTAATCTCAACTTTAGAATAATTTATATTAAAAATTTTCTATTTCGCGAAAATTCTTCTATTCCGCGAAATTATTTATGTTTTATATTATAAGCAATACTTTAAAAATATTATACAAGTAAATAATTTTTGTTATTTTTAGTTAGTGTCAAGTCACTATATAGCTCATGAAACTTTGTTTCGCTTGTTATCGACGTGAGACAAATTTGACACAAAGCGGATTATCATTCGTTAATACGTGACATTGTCTAGACTAAGGAATATGTGTCAGCTATTCTCACATGAAAATTATTATCTCCAAACAGAGAAAACCCCTTCTAGTACAAATTATAAATTAATTTTATTGCTAAAATATAATAGAATCTATAAATATGTGAAAAATATCTTTCTTATGAAAAAAGTAAAATAAATGAGAATATTGTAAAATAGAAATAATTATTATCCGCGTAAATACAATTATCAACGTTATTTATACATAACGAATAATAATTTACAGTCACTGTATTTTCAAAGATAACACGTTTTTTTTTATTTACAAAGCAATTTATATTATTAGCATTATTTTATCCAAATCATTATTGTTAATCTATTGTTCTTTTTCTAGATTAATAAATCATTAATTTTAATATCAGCCATTTTTCAAATTTTGTATTTTTATATCAGTCATCAGAGTAATTTAGAGAAGATAATTCATAGAAATAAATCTAGACTCTTCAGCTTGATAAAGTATCCAACTTTTTACTTCTTTTTAAGTAACGACTTTTCATCCTTTTTTGCCTAATTAAAGAAATTGCCATGAAATGGGTGAGAATCCAAGTAATGCAATCTCTCGGTTATCCAATAATATAAATTAGCCTATAAGAAAAAAAAAAAGAAATGATTAAATTCTGCTGATTGCACCAAGCAACTATCTTCCAAGAGCGGTGGAACTTATCTGCTTGAAAATTACTGCCGACGCGGCAACTCGCGGAAGCGTTTCATCCAATGTCGCCTTCGTACTCGGGTAAACTCCTAATGATCGCACTCGTGATTCGTGCACAGTCTAGTATAAATACGCGCAGGGACCCGCACACATGTGCGATCCATATATTGTTCCTTGTCATACATACACGTATACCATGTAGACGAACATACGTACGAAGGTGGGAACTGTCCTCGACTTCGTTTTGTTCGTACATTTGCTCGTACGAAGGCAACCTCGACCAAGTGCTCCAGAGACTCGTTGAATTTCTGCGCGTTCCGTTGAGTTGCCGAAGGAACGTCCGACGACCTGTCACTCTCTGTTATTGAACTATCTCGCTATCTCCTCTCTCCTTCGTCTTCACGGATCTCTACCACTCCTACATTGTACCTGGTTATGATCGCGCCATAACTAGCACGTATCTAAGTTCTCCCAAGAATCTGTGCTTGACACTATAAAACAATATTGCGACATTGCTTATAAAAATATATTGTTTGTAAATAGAAAGAGATGTTCTCTCCTCTTTTCCGTTGCTCCTTTATCTCGACAAATAATCATTATATCTTCGATACAATGCTCTGACATCAATTCCCCCGGTGATCGAATTGTCAATGAGATGTTTACAAAGAACACGGAAACATGGCGGAGCATTGTGGCACGATCGCTTCAATTTCAATTCCTCTTGCAACATGTATGTACAAAGCGACGAGAGCTCGGTACATATACCGTCGAATGTTTAGCGACCGTGAAAAATTGCTTTGTGAATGTGACTTTGTGAGTTGTTACGCGAAATCTCTATGAAAAAAGGCCAAGAAAGATATAGATTATTGTGTAACTTTTTCAATTAATATTGCGCATATTCTGTACTATACACGTTGCTACAATACCGCGTATTGATTGGATGTCAACTTTGTATGCTTTCTGTATTCTCGTAAACGTATACAATATTAAAAATAATTCTATCTTATTGCAAGGTATTTATACCTTGTTGCTCGACGTATTTAAATTGATCTTCCTGTCATCCCTATTTATTGTATTACGTTTCGTTCTATTCACCTTATACGATCTACCACGATAGTTTTCGAACCCAATGTGATTGAACACGGATAAAGTACAATCCTGTCGGCGCGCGATGGAATGGCCAAACGATCTCTCGACAAGATCCATCTAAGAAACAGAGCTACGTAGCGAGGAGTTGTACCAAGTGATCCAATTTCCAATTCCATTAGAAGGTAAGCAACGCAGGAAGCTCTGTACATATACAGGATAACTTCGATTGCATTCTACGGTTCGGCAGGCGTTGTAAAGAACATCGGATGAAATATCAGATGTTGTGAAAATACACGAGAAATTGCCTGTACGCGTGCCATCAGTCATGTATGAAATCGCATGAATTCAAAGACAGAGGATACCACTGATATGTCGGATTTATAAGTACATTTGTTGTGTTGCTAGTTTCTTTCACGTGTAGATTATTTCGACAATTACATTCCATACGCACAGTTTGCTTTTTTTTTTGCCGGAAAAGACATTATTTATTTATTAATTATTTATTTATTATTAATTATTTATGATTAATTATAATGTCAATCATCGAAACAATATTATATAAAATTTCGATATTTTATATGAGAGTGATTTCTTAATCTATGCTACTGTAAACGCAACACATATTCTCCTATGTACAAAAAAAAATTCTATCATTTCTTCAAGAGCTGCGAGTTTGTCATAAATTTATATAAAATCTTTAGATATTATATACATTGAGATGAAAGTGAAAGGTGCTTATAAACCGGATGAGGTGGATGAATGCTTGGGCAAAATCTATCTAAGGCTCGGCGAGATGTGAGAGAGCATTGTACACGAGTGATCCAATTTCCAATCCCATTGCAGGATAAACAAGGTATGAAGCCACGCGATACCAATAACACGGATCGTATACCCCTTTGCGCGCTTTCCCATAACTTCTTACGACGTTACGGATATGTAGCCCCTGGATATCGCTTCTATTTCCAAACACTATACGCTCTTTCTTACAATGATTGCGAGATAAAAATTTAAGAAACACACTTACTCCATTGTGCAAAATTTATGTTAATTGTATCGAATATAATAAATCGAATGATAAAAGTATTGCTTCCGTTTTTGTGTTAATATCTTATAAGACTTTATCGAGTTTTTAGAAAATTATTTTACGGATGGTTTTACTTGTAATACATTGATAAGTATAATAAAATCAAAATTATTATTATTCAGTTATATTCAAAAAATCAATGAAAAAGAACGCGAAATTTTTGCTCGCGATATCATCTAGTTTCGTCGATTTCATTTAGAGATTTAAACTTCGTTCGTGTTCATTCGACCGTCGGTGCTCTGTGTTCCGCAACGCACGACAAACGAAGGTAATTTTGATAATCCACTAGAAACGGACATTTATATCGATTGTGAATAATAAACGATTATCTTTTTACAATTAGTTAAAGCTGCATATCCCCGTATCTACAATCGCGAATAATATTTTGCGCGCGCGCATAATTATAATCGCCAATTATTTTATATCATCAAAAACAAGAAGAGGGAAAACTCAAGTCCATTTCTATCTCATTTTCAATTCGTCGTTTATCTTTGCCCAGTAGCGCGACTCAGCTTGTCGCAGAAATTAGTTATTCCACATTCCACGACCGACGACATTTACCCTGGAGGTAGCTACTACTATGAATAGCATCATTCTACTGTACTGTAAATAGCTCAAAGCAATAATAGTCATGCACGGGTTTACTATGTCGCATCATTAGCCTCGGTATTCTCCTATACGAGAGTACGTTTTAAAATGTATCCGCGTAATTTTATTGCTAGTCACATTCAACGAAACGTTGTAACGATTCGAAGATAACAAGAAGAAAAAGAGTCCGTTCTTTTATCGACATTCCGCATAAATGTAGATCCGTATCTCTCTCTCGTACACAGTGCGAGAGATGAAATTGCGTGGCGAGTATAATCATTCGATATTGTCAAAATAGCCTTGGACACATCGGTGAGCCAATACATATATATATATATATAGGCGGGGGGCAAAGAGAAAATAAATATTTCTCAACCGGTTGTGTGTCAGAGGCACCGGCATCTCCCTCAGCTCTCTCGCGCTGCTTTGCGAGTTAATAGCCCGTACTTTCAGCCCGTAACTCCGGAGGCGATCTAGATAAAGCTGCTTTATGAAGCCGACGGCTGCACACCGTTAGCGCCCCGCAGTCAGTTGCATAACGCGTCGCGCGGTGTCGAGAGCGCATCCCAACAATACCTGCGACCGAACGGTGCCCGTTTTCGCGCATCCTCGCCTTTCAACTGGTACACGGGCTCTCGTCTCGTCGCTTGCACATTCGCTCGGTTAAACTTAGGCGCGACCGCAGGCACACTTGGAATATATTTTCCGCCCCGAAAATATATTGACCACCAGCTGTAAATTTTGCGATTGTCAACGCGAATGTCGCCCGCCCGCGCCGTAAAAGAATTTTAAATTCAATTATAAACGCCCGCACGAGACAGAAAACACGGAGATGCTTTTATGCGTGATATTAACTGCCTCGCAAAAATATTTTTATTCGCAAAGTTTTCAGTTTTCTCTATTGTATACCGCGACATTCGATAAGAAATTATTGAACATATGGTAAAAGGAGTATTGAAAAGAATCGAAAATATAATCTCGAACTCTGAAAGCGAAAATATTGCATACGATGGTAATTATTAAACGACCATTTCGCGCGCATTAAATAAAAGCGTTTTATTTGAGATGCACGAACTACGTGAAACATGTTGGTGTTTAGTTGCAGTTTTTACGCGTACAAAACTCGCAGGAGTACCTATGATTTTGAAACACGGCTAATAGACCGCCACATATGTTCGCTTTTCCATTATTTTTTGAGGGCTGAAAAGCCAGTATACGAATATTTTTATTCGCTTGCATATCTTGTTCGAGAACAGTTTTCTAGACAGATTAAATTGAAATATTTCGTGTCACCCGTATACTCTCGGCTTTTCCATTTTTTACGGTGACGCTGAAAGCCGGGACGAATTCATCTATTATTTAAAATTACGCGTTAAAACTATTTTATAATTAGACATCGTAATAACAATGTTATTCTATCTGGGGTTGCGGTGCTCTCATAAACTTCAAGAGTTCCTTGTCGTAATTACATGTTGGTTCATAT
Source organism: Formica exsecta (assembly GCF_003651465.1). Lineage (NCBI taxonomy): Eukaryota > Metazoa > Arthropoda > Insecta > Hymenoptera > Formicidae > Formica > Formica exsecta. The sequence continues at coordinate 85,656 of NW_021850434.1, forward strand.
ATCGTAGAGGCACCGTGAAAAATTGCAGTCATTATACCAACCCATTCCCTTTCATTGACCGCCTTCGATCTCGCATCTAGCTGCTCTCGTTTCCGCCACGGGCTTACCTATTATTTTAGTAATTGCAATTGTACCATGCATATTATGCGGCATGCAAGCCGCTTTAAGCTTGTACTGCCCAGGCTTATAAACTGAAAACGCAATAAACTTCATTTGGATGAGGGTTATACGAAAAGTGTCGTTAGCGTCAAAACCATGTGTAATAAACGCGAATACGCAACCGGTTTCGTTTCGATAAAGATCGGATTGAAATAAAGACCAACCATTTGCGTATATTCCTAAGTAAATGTAGAACGAATGAAAATCGAAGAGAGAGAGAGCTAGAGCAAAACAATACGAGTAGATACAAGTGAATCGATGAACAGTATAGGAATAAAACGTAGATATTGCATTATGGGAAATACGTACGAGATGGACGCGAGATAAATCGAGTCCCTGCACTGCTAGTATATACGGATAACGCGTTGACGGCAAACTCGCAACGTAAAAACATGATATGCAAAAATCACGTATAAATGGAATATATTTACGAGAAAAAAAAATAGTCCCTTTTAAAATAGCGCTCTTCTTCCCCTTTAATGAATACAAAAATTAAAATGGAACAAACAAACAAAAAATTTCAATGTTATAATAAAATATTAAAGACTTCTAGTTAGATTTCATTGGTGATAAATATTTTCAATAATTGTATTGGCTAATTTATATTTTAAGTATATTTTAACTATTTGCGTATATAAATTTTATGTTTAAATTTCAACTGTTATATTAACATCTTTCTAATGTAATTTAAAAATCACACACAAGCTTGAATGCATTAAATACTTTTATTAATCTCTAAAATGATAAATTTATTACGCGGCAACTCGCGGAAGCGTTTCATCCAATGTCGCCTTCGTACTCGGGTAAACTCCTAATGATCGCACTCGTGATTCGTGCACAGTCTAGTATAAATACGCGCAGGGACCCGCACACATGTGCGATCCATATATTGTTCCTTGTCATACATACACGTATACCATGTAGACGAACATACGTACGAAGGTGGGAACTGTCCTCGACTTCGTTTTGTTCGTACATTTGCTCGTACGAAGGCAACCTCGACCAAGTGCTCCAGAGACTCGTTGAATTTCTGCGCGTTCCGTTGAGTTGCCGAAGGAACGTCCGACGACCTGTCACTCTCTGTTATTGAACTATCTCGCTATCTCCTCTCTCCTTCGTCTTCACGGATCTCTACCACTCCTACATTGTACCTGGTTATGATCGCGCCATAACTAGCACGTATCTAAGTTCTCCCAAGAATCTGTGCTTGACACTATAAAACAATATTGCGACATTGCTTATAAAAATATATTGTTTGTAAATAGAAAGAGATGTTCTCTCCTCTTTTCCGTTGCTCCTTTATCTCGACAAATAATCATTATATCTTCGATACAATGCTCTGACATCAATTCCCCCGGTGATCGAATTGTCAATGAGATGTTTACAAAGAACACGGAAACATGGCGGAGCATTGTGGCACGATCGCTTCAATTTCAATTCCTCTTGCAACATGTATGTACAAAGCGACGAGAGCTCGGTACATATACCGTCGAATGTTTAGCGACCGTGAAAAATTGCTTTGTGAATGTGACTTTGTGAGTTGTTACGCGAAATCTCTATGAAAAAAGGCCAAGAAAGATATAGATTATTGTGTAACTTTTTCAATTAATATTGCGCATATTCTGTACTATACACGTTGCTACAATACCGCGTATTGATTGGATGTCAACTTTGTATGCTTTCTGTATTCTCGTAAACGTATACAATATTAAAAATAATTCTATCTTATTGCAAGGTATTTATACCTTGTTGCTCGACGTATTTAAATTGATCTTCCTGTCATCCCTATTTATTGTATTACGTTTCGTTCTATTCACCTTATACGATCTACCACGATAGTTTTCGAACCCAATGTGATTGAACACGGATAAAGTACAATCCTGTCGGCGCGCGATGGAATGGCCAAACGATCTCTCGACAAGATCCATCTAAGAAACAGAGCTACGTAGCGAGGAGTTGTACCAAGTGATCCAATTTCCAATTCCATTAGAAGGTAAGCAACGCAGGAAGCTCTGTACATATACAGGATAACTTCGATTGCATTCTACGGTTCGGCAGGCGTTGTAAAGAACATCGGATGAAATATCAGATGTTGTGAAAATACACGAGAAATTGCCTGTACGCGTGCCATCAGTCATGTATGAAATCGCATGAATTCAAAGACAGAGGATACCACTGATATGTCGGATTTATAAGTACATTTGTTGTGTTGCTAGTTTCTTTCACGTGTAGATTATTTCGACAATTACATTCCATACGCACAGTTTGCTTTTTTTTTTGCCGGAAAAGACATTATTTATTTATTAATTATTTATTTATTATTAATTATTTATGATTAATTATAATGTCAATCATCGAAACAATATTATATAAAATTTCGATATTTTATATGAGAGTGATTTCTTAATCTATGCTACTGTAAACGCAACACATATTCTCCTATGTACAAAAAAAAATTCTATCATTTCTTCAAGAGCTGCGAGTTTGTCATAAATTTATATAAAATCTTTAGATATTATATACATTGAGATGAAAGTGAAAGGTGCTTATAAACCGGATGAGGTGGATGAATGCTTGGGCAAAATCTATCTAAGGCTCGGCGAGATGTGAGAGAGCATTGTACACGAGTGATCCAATTTCCAATCCCATTGCAGGATAAACAAGGTATGAAGCCACGCGATACCAATAACACGGATCGTATACCCCTTTGCGCGCTTTCCCATAACTTCTTACGACGTTACGGATATGTAGCCCCTGGATATCGCTTCTATTTCCAAACACTATACGCTCTTTCTTACAATGATTGCGAGATAAAAATTTAAGAAACACACTTACTCCATTGTGCAAAATTTATGTTAATTGTATCGAATATAATAAATCGAATGATAAAAGTATTGCTTCCGTTTTTGTGTTAATATCTTATAAGACTTTATCGAGTTTTTAGAAAATTATTTTACGGATGGTTTTACTTGTAATACATTGATAAGTATAATAAAATCAAAATTATTATTATTCAGTTATATTCAAAAAATCAATGAAAAAGAACGCGAAATTTTTGCTCGCGATATCATCTAGTTTCGTCGATTTCATTTAGAGATTTAAACTTCGTTCGTGTTCATTCGACCGTCGGTGCTCTGTGTTCCGCAACGCACGACAAACGAAGGTAATTTTGATAATCCACTAGAAACGGACATTTATATCGATTGTGAATAATAAACGATTATCTTTTTACAATTAGTTAAAGCTGCATATCCCCGTATCTACAATCGCGAATAATATTTTGCGCGCGCGCATAATTATAATCGCCAATTATTTTATATCATCAAAAACAAGAAGAGGGAAAACTCAAGTCCATTTCTATCTCATTTTCAATTCGTCGTTTATCTTTGCCCAGTAGCGCGACTCAGCTTGTCGCAGAAATTAGTTATTCCACATTCCACGACCGACGACATTTACCCTGGAGGTAGCTACTACTATGAATAGCATCATTCTACTGTACTGTAAATAGCTCAAAGCAATAATAGTCATGCACGGGTTTACTATGTCGCATCATTAGCCTCGGTATTCTCCTATACGAGAGTACGTTTTAAAATGTATCCGCGTAATTTTATTGCTAGTCACATTCAACGAAACGTTGTAACGATTCGAAGATAACAAGAAGAAAAAGAGTCCGTTCTTTTATCGACATTCCGCATAAATGTAGATCCGTATCTCTCTCTCGTACACAGTGCGAGAGATGAAATTGCGTGGCGAGTATAATCATTCGATATTGTCAAAATAGCCTTGGACACATCGGTGAGCCAATACATATATATATATATATAGGCGGGGGGCAAAGAGAAAATAAATATTTCTCAACCGGTTGTGTGTCAGAGGCACCGGCATCTCCCTCAGCTCTCTCGCGCTGCTTTGCGAGTTAATAGCCCGTACTTTCAGCCCGTAACTCCGGAGGCGATCTAGATAAAGCTGCTTTATGAAGCCGACGGCTGCACACCGTTAGCGCCCCGCAGTCAGTTGCATAACGCGTCGCGCGGTGTCGAGAGCGCATCCCAACAATACCTGCGACCGAACGGTGCCCGTTTTCGCGCATCCTCGCCTTTCAACTGGTACACGGGCTCTCGTCTCGTCGCTTGCACATTCGCTCGGTTAAACTTAGGCGCGACCGCAGGCACACTTGGAATATATTTTCCGCCCCGAAAATATATTGACCACCAGCTGTAAATTTTGCGATTGTCAACGCGAATGTCGCCCGCCCGCGCCGTAAAAGAATTTTAAATTCAATTATAAACGCCCGCACGAGACAGAAAACACGGAGATGCTTTTATGCGTGATATTAACTGCCTCGCAAAAATATTTTTATTCGCAAAGTTTTCAGTTTTCTCTATTGTATACCGCGACATTCGATAAGAAATTATTGAACATATGGTAAAAGGAGTATTGAAAAGAATCGAAAATATAATCTCGAACTCTGAAAGCGAAAATATTGCATACGATGGTAATTATTAAACGACCATTTCGCGCGCATTAAATAAAAGCGTTTTATTTGAGATGCACGAACTACGTGAAACATGTTGGTGTTTAGTTGCAGTTTTTACGCGTACAAAACTCGCAGGAGTACCTATGATTTTGAAACACGGCTAATAGACCGCCACATATGTTCGCTTTTCCATTATTTTTTGAGGGCTGAAAAGCCAGTATACGAATATTTTTATTCGTTTGCATATCTTGTTCGAGAACAGTTTTCTAGACAGATTAAATTGAAATATTTCGTGTCACCCGTATACTCTCGGCTTTTCCATTTTTTACGGTGACGCTGAAAGCCGGGACGAATTCATCTATTATTTAAAATTACGCGTTAAAACTATTTTATAATTAGACATCGTAATAACAATGTTATTCTATCTGGGGTTGCGGTGCTCTCATAAACTTCAAGAGTTCCTTGTCGTAATTACATGTTGGTTCATATATCGTAGAGGCACCGTGAAAAATTGCAGTCATTATACCAACCCATTCCCTTTCATTGACCGCCTTCGATCTCGCATCTAGCTGCTCTCGTTTCCGCCACGGGCTTACCTATTATTTTAGTAATTGCAATTGTACCATGCATATTATGCGGCATGCAAGCCGCTTTAAGCTTGTACTGCCCAGGCTTATAAACTGAAAACGCAATAAACTTCATTTGGATGAGGGTTATACGAAAAGTGTCGTTAGCGTCAAAACCATGTGTAATAAACGCGAATACGCAACCGGTTTCGTTTCGATAAAGATCGGATTGAAATAAAGACCAACCATTTGCGTATATTCCTAAGTAAATGTAGAACGAATGAAAATCGAAGAGAGAGAGAGCTAGAGCAAAACAATACGAGTAGATACAAGTGAATCGATGAACAGTATAGGAATAAAACGTAGATATTGCATTATGGGAAATACGTACGAGATGGACGCGAGATAAATCGAGTCCCTGCACTGCTAGTATATACGGATAACGCGTTGACGGCAAACTCGCAACGTAAAAACATGATATGCAAAAATCACGTATAAATGGAATATATTTACGAGAAAAAAAAATAGTCCCTTTTAAAATAGCGCTCTTCTTCCCCTTTAATGAATACAAAAATTAAAATGGAACAAACAAACAAAAAATTTCAATGTTATAATAAAATATTAAAGACTTCTAGTTAGATTTCATTGGTGATAAATATTTTCAATAATTGTATTGGCTAATTTATATTTTAAGTATATTTTAACTATTTGCGTATATAAATTTTATGTTTAAATTTCAACTGTTATATTAACATCTTTCTAATGTAATTTAAAAATCACACACAAGCTTGAATGCATTAAATACTTTTATTAATCTCTAAAATGATAAATTTATTGTTTTATTTTTTTTTTTTTGCTCTTTTTATAGAGCATTCTTTACACACTTTTAGTTAATGACCGAGATATTACAAAACTCGATACTAATGTAAGACGATTTTTTTCCTGAATACATTAGACTAAGGGTACCGCGGATTTTCGGCAATAAAAAATCGCGGTTTTTCTTGCGAGAAAGTTTCGCGCTCGAGAAATAGGACCCATCTTACCTTACCTGGCGGCAAATTTTCACTGTGGTCATAACTTTTCGGAACGGATTTATATGCTGAACAGACTCCTCTAACAGGATCATCCACCATTCCATAGTGACTATAAGGAGACAATAAACGAACAAAGAGCATTTTAAGTCAACCCGCGGAACTCGATGATTTTTACGGTCTACATTAGTATTTTAAGTACTTTGTAACATTTACGAACCGTTTGAATTCCTAACAAATTTTGCAAGTTTTACTTTGTTAGAGAGTAGTAATAGTGAATATTTTAATTCGTAAACTTTTATATTCACTTCTGCGTTCACCTCGCGCATGACATTAAATATGTAACGGACAGAATTTATATCATAGAAAACATGTTTAAATACTGAATTACTTCCTCGTAAATTTTCAACTGTACAAACGCTACTTTTTATTAAATTAATAAAAGAAATAGATAGATCAATTCACCTAAATAAGTTTACTAAATGAAAGCATTAAGATTGTAACCCTAGATAAACTATATAAATATTTGCATATAATTATTCGTCAAATAAAACATTTGGTGCTGCATTTAACACATCGCGTTATCTCTTAACAGCGAGAACATCAAAAAATCATTGTGTATATGAATGAAATATTCGGACAGATAACACGTCGTCGCCTTTGTATCCGGTCGACCGGGTCAAATAAGCCAGGATCAGCCTGTGACGTTGATCCCCTTTTATCCCGCGAAACATGCACATCGTGGCAATTTGGCCATCCGCCTATCCAGTCAATAGATTTGTACCATCCATTACGTAATGTCACGTTTAATCTCCTCGAAATGTTTACTCAAATTATTGAGACGTACCGCTACACAATGAGCTTGTACGCGGATCTTCCCGAATCATCCCCGTCAACGATAATCAAACTGGAAATTTAGTTTATTTAACAAAGAAATTTCAATTGTGAGGTATGAAATTGTTGCAAATATCGAAAACTACACGTTATACGATTAGGTATGATTAGGATCTTGTCAAAAAAATTTATGTTTTTATTGTTGTATTACTGTTGCTTTGCTCAACTTCTCTATGAAATTAGACGACGAAATCTTTGACAGAGTGAAACGCGAGAAATTCTCACGGGAGATCTTAAAGTGCTAAAATTGAAATTGACTAGCCGCATGTCTATGTATATCTATTAAGCATCACTTGACTAGCGTCGAGAGGATTTCCCAGCCGTCCTCGCATTACTAAACGCTGTTACAAGATACCAAGTGCGGATATATAATATTACACATCACGTCGAACGCGCTATGCAAAACGGACGGCTCCAATTATGGTAACTGAAGTATTTAAATGTACGTGTCTCATGATCATAATTTCTTCATACAATCTTTTATCGAAAACTTTCAATGCATCGAGTGATTTTTATATAAATTTCCAAGATTTATTAATTGTTACATACAGGATTGTAGGAAATATTTGCAATACAATCAAAAATCAAAGTTTTATATAAAATATATGAATGTCTATTTCGATTTTCTCTCACGCTTTCTGCAGTATGCTCTCTTATTTGATTAATTTCTATATATATTAGATTTTATATATATTATATATATATAGATAATGTTATATATATACTTATAGATGTTATAATAATATAGATGATATGTAATATAGATATATATGTATATATATAATGCAACAGCGCGGAATGTATGTGACATTATAATATAAAAAGTTTTCTGGGAACGCAAATTTTTTTTATGTTTCGCGACGTGACATGGGCAGCTACCGTAAAATTCGTATAATTTGTCGGGCATATCGAAATTTTAGTGTACACACAAGTGTTCACGTGGCAGTATCACCGATACGCTTCCCTTTTCCCTTCTCCAATCCCCTTTTCCGCGTCTCCGCTTTTGTATTCGTTATTTTGGTTGCACACAAATTCAACGAAACGAAAACAATACCTGGGCCAAACGTCCCGCTCGTTAGGTCATTAACGCGGTTCTCCGCGCATCGTGAATAAATGGTGACAATGCGCGAGAGGCGTGAGGTCGATTCGCTCGGTTCATACACGTACTCTATTGGATCATAGGCAAGTGGTCCCCTAAATTTTCCGCCACCTCCACCACTTCACCATTGTTAAACTCAATTTTTACGCAGCAGGATTATTGTTATTCGCTGGTGAGATTGATGGTTTCGAATTCATAAACCATGTTGAATTTTAGGTGCACGGATTTTTTGGGGGAAAAGCTAGTTGCATATCTTTTCTATACGATTACTATATAGATACTTTAGTCAAAGTTATTGCTAAAAACGAATAAATAGATATATCTGTGTAGCGTACACTTTTTAAATACACGATAGAAGCGTACGGTTCAATAAATGTATTAGAAATTAATACATATTAAATTATTATCTATTGTTCTATTATTTATCTAATAAATTTATTATTATATAACTTATTATTTATATATTGTACATATATATTACTTATTATAATATTATACATATATAAATGTTAGTCTATTAATTATCTATTATTATAATAGGTATGATATTGTTATCTATTGGATGCAGTTTATATATGTCAAAGGTTAACAACCGCAATCTAACAAAGATCAAGCTACGGGTCACTTTAGAGAAGAGGACGTTAATCCTTTACGGCAAATTGCGAATGGCCCCTTTGCTTGTTTGAGTAACATTTAGCTTCGCGTGACAAGCGCGGTTTTGTGTTCCCAGTAGGATCGGTCACGGTCCAACGTCGAGTCAGTTTCCGGAATCTCTACAGATTAGAGTTTCCGCAGGATAGCTATAGATCTACCGTAAAAGTCACCGTAAAGATGTTGCCCAAGAATCTTGACATTTTGGATAATAAGATCTAAAGATGATAAAATGGGACGTGCAAATTTCATCCGTCTGTATCAGTAGCAATTATTAACATTGATCGTAATTCCTAAAGATTGCTTTAGACAATCTATAATTTGCAACAAAATTCAAGATAGAATACTATATTTATATAATTGTATATGTAATTATATATAATTATTTATTACACGTACATTGATCGAAAGATTGCTTTAGACAATCTATAATTTGCAACAAAATTCAAGATAGAATACTATATTTATATAATTGTATATGTAATTATGTAATTATATTTATTACACGACG